>NC_051063.1:1499744-1752244 GCF_004664715.2 Peromyscus leucopus
ATTCACCTAGCACACACAAGACCCTGTGTCCAATCCCTAGCACCATATTAACTGACTACTCTAGAATTTGACTTAATTATGTTTTTGTAAAATAATTTCTATTACTGGCTAGGGGGATGGCTCAGTGGGAAAGGCGCTTGCTGCCAAGTCTAATGACCTGAGCTTGATTCCCGGCTCCCACACAGTCATAGGAGAGAACTTGTCCTGCAAGTTGTCTTTTGACTTCTATACCAATATCATAGCATATGCACACACACAAATAACTAGTTTTCTAAAAACGCTTGCATCCATACCACAAATGACTCAAACCACATGTCTTAGTTGGGGTTTCTATTACTGTGAAGAGATACCATGATCACAATAACTCTTATAAAGAAAAACATTTAATTGGGCTGGCTTACAGTTTCAGCAGTGTAGTCCATTATCATCATGTTGGGACATGGTGGCATGCAGGCAGACATGGTGCTGGAGAGGGAGCTGAGAGTTCTACTTCTGATCTTCGGTAACAGTGTTACACATTGGGTGTAGCTTGAGCATATGAGACCTCAAAGCCCACCCCCACAATGACACACTTTCTCAAGCAAGGCCACAACTAATACAACAAGGTCACACCTCTTAATAGTGCCACTCTCTATGCCCAAGCATTCAAATACATGAGTCTATGGGGGGTCACATCTACTCAAACTACCACATCACTATTTCAGTAGTAGTCATGGCTAAACAGTGAAGAAAAAAAGTAAGTAAAAATTTCCAAACTGCCAGTGTTGGTGTTTGGAAAGAGAGATATAGATGTTTGGAGTCATTCTAAAAAGGCCCCCATGCTTCTGTGAGAAATTTACAAGAGTAAGTGTTCACATACTCATAGGTGCCAGGCAGAGAATGAAAGGACCAAGTTCCACCGAGCATGGAGCAATATGGAGGTCTGGGGACCATGGCCAGTAGTTGAAGAGCTCTGGCTGAAGTCACCACACAGGAGTGCATTGTCTAAACTGCAAGACTACCCAGGTCTTAAGTACTCAAAAATCTAAATTTTAAAATCATTTAGGGCAGTATAAGTTAAGCAAGGCACAAATGGTGCCTGAGTTCAAGTTGTGAGCAACCATCTTGTGACCTCCCTGTTGGGGTTGTATGTAGCCATTCATTCTTCATTCTTCCACTAGATTGTTCTAGTACCACACTGTCACATGGGGTGGTAAGGAAAGCCTGTCATTTTATTAAATTCAGGCTCCAACATGAAGCAAGAAGTAAGACAAGGGGTTTCCTGAGTTGACTGAATAAGACTTGGAAGCATGTGAAGAGGAAGAGAAAGAATGATTACCCAGACAAATGCTGTGCAGAGTTCCAATATTTTCACTCCTTCATTCATGGGTATCTGAACCACCCCACCACCTCCACTACCCCACTTTGCGAACATCCTTGGAGTGTATCTATTAATAAAGCAGGTGTCGACTTCATTCATGGCACTCACAACATGTAATTACTTAACAATGTTTAATGTCCATTGTAATTTGTACTATAAGGTAAAGGCTGCCAGAGAATGTCTGACAGCCTTGGTCTTAGATATCAGTCAAGACTTACCTGAGAAGGAGGCATTTACCCTGACACTTAGCTGCTAAGCAGTATGGACCAGGATCAAGCCAACCCGGCATTGACCATGAACAGCCTCAGGTACAAGGTCCTGTGGTTGACGAGAACAAGTTGTAACCATGGACTGGAATGGACAGCACAAGGAAAGGACAGTGAAGGGGCTGGCGAGAAGTCAGACTGGACCTCAGACACACATGAAGGTGTTTATTGTCTATTCTTCAATAGCATTTATGAGAGAGTATCTAAAATAAGCAGAGCTCACAGGAAGGGAGTAAAGAATATGGGTTAGCGTCTGAGGCATGAGAGAGAAAGTAATATGTGTTGAATATCTCCTGGTGACATTTGCATAAACTAGTTGCTACCCTAGAAAATCTATGGGGAGATGGGGGCAGAAACATCCGAGAAAAATTAAATATATGTATGTGTGTTCCCACCCGCCAGCAGTACACCCAGGTGAGAGGAGTATTTTTAGTCTGATGAGAACATGACAAGAGTGACTGATAAAAGAAAAATCCAAATTGGATTTGAAGAAGAAAAGGAAATTAATTTTATAATAATAGAATGCCGCGGTGCAGCACATCCGTTGGCCCTGTTTCAGCCTTGCATCTATTCACAAGACCAGTTTCTATCTTTGGAAATTATGTGTCCGGGTGTCTACCTTTCCAAGCCTTTATTTGTAAGGGAGAAAGCATTTTGCATCTCACATCAGGAAATCAACTCTGCTGAGCTCAGTTGATGCTGATATTCAAGGCTGAAAAGATGAACTCATACTGAATCGATGTGATTCAGAGTTGGGAAGAAAAGTGCGTTTGGGAAGTTTGAATCACTAATTCTCTCAGTGATGATGTGAACAGTATGTTTAGGTTTTGCTTTGTGACAAGATTTCATGTAGCCCAGGCTGGCCTTGAACTCTTGATCTTTGTGCTATAGCCTCTCCATGCTAGAATTACAGGCATGTGCGACCACACTCTGAAATGCTTACTCTTGATGTTGGGGAGGCACGTTCCTCAACAGAAGGAAAGAGACCTGGAGAGGGAACAGATGCCCCTCAAGTCTATGCTAACCTCCAAGAGTCCAGTTTATTGGGTAATTGGGAATTGGGTGTCACTTGAATGCCTATGGCTAACTCGTGGCTTATCCTTTAGGAATGGTTTGGGTGGAGCAGTTAGTAAAATATTCCATTGCTCACTTATCCTGCACAATCAAACATTGCCCTGGTTAGTGACGTGGTGGGAGGAAGCCTTGATGGTTTTTCTGTCTAGGCAAGTGCCAGTTCCCTGACAGGCAGAAGGGAGAAGTTTGGAGGCCAGGAGGCAGAGCAGAGAGAAGAAATTAAGAAAGGACTCTAATGAGTCAGGACTTTTGTTAAGGAATTGGCATTGATATTTGAAGCATTCTCAGAGTGAATGTGGAAAACAGCACATTGGCATGATCTTAACTCTGAGGGACTGATAGAATGCTAAGAAATTTGAAGAGTTTTAGGAGAAAAGTGGTCAAGTAAGGATCAAGCCAGGCACTTATTTTCAGTTTTGGAAATAAAGAGAGAAACAGTTGGATAAATTCTCAATGACACTTTTAAATCAAAAGTTTCACAGAGAAGGAAGAGAGAAACTTCTCGGGCAATGTGCTTTGACACACTTGAATTTTCCTGCTGTCCCCGGGGAAGGCGGGTATCTCTGGGACCCACAGCAAGTGTCAGGTCATTGGGCCAACTCCCAAAGACACCTGGGATCCACATGGTGAAGAAGTGGAGGTCGTTTTGTACAAAACTTCTCAAACAAATTCTGAGTTGGGAATTTGAAGGACTTTGTTTATTTTAGTCTTCCTTTCTTCCCCACTGCTTTTACCACCCCTTCCTTCCCACCCCCTTCCTTCCCACCTCCTTCTCTTTCCTTCTTTTCTCCCCTCCCTCCTTTTGTTTTGTCCTTTCTTCCTCCCTCCTTCTCTCTGTCTTTCTCTTTCCCTTCCTCTCTCTCTTTCCCTCCCTCTGTCTCTCTCTGTCTTTCTGTCTGTCTCTCTCTCTCTCTCTCTCTCTCTCTCTCTCTCTCTCTCTCTCTCTCTCTCTCCTCTCTCTCTCTTTCAGATTGGGTTTTATTTATCCCAGGCTGACTAATAGATAAGGATGACCTTGAACTCCTGATCTTCCTCCATTCACCTCTCCGTTCTAGGATCTCAGGCATGAGGCACCAGTCTGGACATCTGACATTTTCTGATAAGGCTGGTGGCCACCTTGTTCCTCAGGGGTGGTGTCAACTCTATCCTGGTGGTCACTGATTGCAAATCTTTCAGAATACATGGCAGGTGTTCATTCACAGGGCTCGGCTTTCTCCTGCCCACCTCCTATTCTGTCCTCCTTGGTGAGTGTTTCAGATCTGTCCATTTCTTCACCCTCAAGGCAAGCATTCATCCTCTTCCCAGAGGGTAGATGCTTTTCCTATTAGAATCTTGGGATCCAAATTCCTGAAGAAACTGCTGGCATTTGCTAACCTTTCTCTGTCCTATCCTCAGTGGGGAAAGAGACCGATCTGTGACCATTTCCCATCTGGACCAGATCATCCAGTCTCCAAACCCTGAATCTTCCAGATCTAAAGACACCTTAAACAGAAGCATAGCAAAGTCATAAAACAAAAAGTGAAAACATTTCTGCCTGCCCATAAGGAATGGAATCAGCATCCATGCTGCCCAGCAGCTAACGCCCATTAATTGCCAAGTTCCTCAGGTCATATTCTCTGTCCCTGACCTCTGACCTTTTCCACAGCCAACTGGATTAGATACAAAACAAAATGCTCAGTTTTGACAAAGCAAGAAATGTCACTTGAGATAAAATGACAGCTTTACTATTGCAGTGACTATTTAAACAAAATACACACAAAGCCAATTAACTACCAACGTGGTTCTGTAAGGAATGAAGCAACTTCATGGCAGTGTAATTGAAGACCTAGAACATATTTTAGAAGTGTCAAACCTGAAAAGTTGAAGATTTCCCTCAAATTGCCACTAATGATATCCTTCCAACCTTATTAGTCTCCTTTTCTAACCAACTGAAAGCCCTGGCTAGGGTTATTCTCTCCATCATGTCGCCTCTGTAACAGTCAGTTACACACACACACACACACACACACACACACACACACACACACACAGAGTCACATTTATAACTTCATCAAATCTAGCCATTTGAACAGAAATACAAACAAAACCAGTCAACTGGAAGAGTGCATATCATATTTGATCAGTTTTGCTGACTTTTGCAATAAAAACCCTTCGATGAGAAGCTATAATCCCATTTTCCTAGTTATCCTCTTTCGTTTGAACTTCAAAATGTCTCAACTGTAGCCATGAGCCTCACTTTTAATACCACTGACAAATTATTGAACACCTTGCTTTTCAAAGGAACAGTGGCCAGATAAATAGTCCTGAGATTTTGGATAAAACACAGTCAGTAATCCTCATTTTTCTAACCTAACACAGCTGAGCTATTATTGATACACAGTGGGGACTTGATTCAATGCAGTCTAGTCCAAAACTCACAAGATGATACTATATCAGGAAGGATAGAGAAATAAAATGTATTTATGAAAATAAATGTTTGAATATCAGTGGACATGCACAAACATGTAGAAGCTAGCATAGGAGCTCAGGAATCCAAACAGCGTTTGTTTTGTAACTGAAAATACAGTGGCGTGTGGTCATGTGTTGTATTGCTGCAGAGGAGAGAACCAGTAATAGTCTCCCCATGGTTGCTTTTAAGCGTTATTTTTGAGGACTGGGGAGATACAC
The DNA here is from genome assembly GCF_004664715.2 of Peromyscus leucopus. NCBI lineage: Eukaryota > Metazoa > Chordata > Mammalia > Rodentia > Cricetidae > Peromyscus > Peromyscus leucopus. Next base: position 1,505,112 of record NC_051063.1, read on the forward strand.
AGTGGGTGATTATTGAACAAGCATGAGGTCCTAAGTTCAAATCTCCAGGGTCTATATAAACCCAGCAGAGTGGCAAGTGGGAGCAGGCAGATCCTGAAGCTCACTCACTGGCAAGCCAAGCTAGCCAAAATGGCAAACCCCAGACTCAGCTCCTGTCTCAAAAGATATGGTGGAAAGCTATCAAGGAAGACATCTAGGTCTGACCTCTGGTCACCACAGCAGTGCATAAGCACACACACACACACACACACACACACACACACACACACACAGAGTATGTGAAGACTCAAGCTTGTGTCCAGGTGCAGAGCACACATCCTTTACTCTTCTTGCTCAGGGCTCAGGCTGCTTTGTACCTCCCTGCTCCCCTCTGTCCCTTCTACCTCTAGATGCCAGTAGAGAATGCCTTCTCTACACCAGCAGGCTCACTTTTATTTTGCCAAGTCAAAATGTTGAAGTGAAATGCCAATCTATCACCAACAGACACTATCCCTTAATGCTCTCAGCTTATAGGGTTTTTCTTTTAATTGGACATGTTTCATTTAGTGAAAAATCTCCATGTTTTCTTCTGATTTCATCTTGGCCTGATTGGAAAAAGAAAACAAAAGTTCAAGCATGTAACCACTGTAGCAGAAATGCATGGGTCAACCTTCATCATTCTTTTGTTGATGCCATTACTGATAGAGAAGTTTTGTGTCCCAAAGTGAAGAAAGAGTTGGGTGACTTCCTCACAGCCCATCCTCTTTCCTAGAAGTTGAGTATTTCCTGTAAGGAAACTTAGCATTCTCTGGCCTCCATCATTTGTAATTTGAACATCTGTATCATAGCAGTGAATGGGTGACCAGCACTGTGGCAGAGATCAAGGTAGAAGGAGAGTATTGAGGTATTTACTGTGACACCATCCTGGAAGTTCAGCAGCTTCCTGTTTACACAGGAAGTGGTCCTCCTCTTAGGAATGTCTAACTTCCCTCAGCCACTGAAGCACAAACATTAATCTAAAGAGTTGCACGAAGGGTTATGAGTATTGTCCTTGAGATTATGGTCTAGCAAGGGCCACATCAGTCCTATTTACCATGAAGTACCTGAATGAGATAAGAATTAAATGTAATAATCTGTAGCAAATGCTTCTGCGCACAGAATAAAAATAATAAGCTTATTTCACTATTGGTGATAGCTTCTCATAGCCTATGGGATGAAACTAGCGTTTGAACTCATATATTCATTTATAGGACAACATTTATCATAGACCTGTGATGTGCCAGGCATGGGAAGGTCTCTCTGGGAAGAAAAGAATGAAAAGAAAAGATGAACTCTCTTGGCAAGGTGATCCCTCTCTTCTCTACTTGCATAGGTGTCTGTTTCATTAGGCCTGTAATTCCCAGCTACTTAGAAGTCTGAGAGAGAGGGACCCCACTGTAAATCCTGGCTGGGCTATGGAGTAAGTTCAAGGTCAGCCTGGGTAAATTAGGAAGATTCTGTCTCAAAACAAACAAATAAGTTTAACCTCCCAGTGGTGTCCTGTGATGCACTTAGAGCTTAATCCTATCCTGGAGTCCCACCTGAACCCATCCCTACAGCTCACCCATCTTCCCACCACATACCACATTTTGGCTACCTACCCTCACCTCTAAGAGTGCCTGGTCCTGCTCTGGTCTTGTGTCTTCCCATTGGCTGCTTTCTGCCCCATCTTATTAGGCTTCTCCTCAGCTGCTCTACACCATCTCCCCTAGGATGCCCACTCCAGCCGCTTTCCTAATGCACTCTTCCTATCCTCCTCTGCTCCTCTCTCTCCCCTGTCAAAATGACCTGCCCTCCAACCACCTGTCACTCTGCAGAACTGTCCGTCCTATTGTGTACCTATGCCATGGACTAAAACAATAGCTCTCTATCAGGGTGATTTTTGCCTCCCGAGGGACGTTTAACATGTCCCGAGAAAGGGTTGCTGGTATGCTGTGGGTAGATCCAAGAGATGTTGATAGATCCCTGACAGCACAGCCCCTCAGTATTGAAGTATCTAGTTGCAATGTCTATATTGCTATGACTTTGAAGCCCAATCTGGAAAATGTAGGCTAGGCGGAAGGTTCCTTTGTATTGTCCCTGCCCCTGCTCTCATGGCCTCAGACAACAAGAGACCTGCTATGGAGAGGGGCTGTTCACTGGGGCTCATTAGCAGCTTGACAGAATGGACAAGCTTTAGGTTCAGTGAGAAACCGTCTTTAAAAAGAAAATAAAGCATGATGAGACATCTGATGTTGACCCTGTTCCCGACACATGTACATGTGGGTTCATGAGAGAATACACACACACACACACACACACACACACACACACACACACACACAGGTTTATGCCTAGACAGAGGCTTCACCCAATTATTCAAGTTAAGAAATAGTCAACTTTCATAATTAAGTAAACATAATTTTTAAAGCTAGTACACCGATTTAAGAAGAGTTACAAAAGTGGCCAGAATTGGATGGCGGTCTGAAAATATGAAGTGTCCTTATATGATAAGTCACTCTAGGGACAGATTACCTCAGATGGTCTAGAGCAGGCTGGGTTCAAGTGTGACGTGTCTGGGGAAGCATTCCTCAGCTTCTTCTCGTTTGTGTGCCGCCCCGCCCCCCCAGCGTGATTTAGGACAAATCTTGCAGAGCAGTGATGTAGCATATCTGTCTGTCCCACGGAACTCTGTTCCCCACAAGGGCTTTAATCATCTTAACTATGTTACAAATTTGATTCCATTACTGGTATTGCCAGTCCTTGGCCAATATAGATATCTTAAAAATATGATCAGGAACCTTAGTTTTGTGAGATCTGTAATCTACTGAGAGATGCAAGTATTGTGTGACTCTCTGGCAATTATTGGTTCGGGAAGCTAAAAACCTGTATAATTAAGACTTAAAGGAAGGTTTGCTCTAAATGCTTGTGGATATTATTAAGAATGTGACTCCTTTCCAGGTACTGAGGTTGTTTGTTGCAGCCTCAAAATGGTACCTGGAAGACCTTGGTCTCAAAAGCCTCATTCACATTCCAAAGGAAAGAAAATGTGTCTTTTTTTGTGTTTGCTGATAATTATGGAAATTATCACGCACACACAAAAGAAACATGCCACCCAATGTCATATGCCAAATTCCCAAGCACATCTCAATTGAAATGTGCCGGTTGACAGCCTGGTTCCCTATTCCACTTTAATCCTAGAACTGGGATCTGGGTTCTGAGAACCATGTAGGTATGGAAGAGAAAGCCGGGCCTGGTGGGAGGGGCCAAGAGGAAGGAGCTAGGAGACTGGTACCCAAGAGACTCTCCAACTATCCCAAGAAACATGGGTGAGACTCCAGCAACTGGAAGCATTTGGCATCTGTTGCCTGTCTCTCTACAGAAGAGGTGACTTCCACAGCCAAGCAGTGCACACCTTTAATCCCAGCACTCGGGAGGCAGAGGCAGTTAGATCTCTGTTCCAGAACAGCCATGGCTACACAGAGAAACCCCATCTCAAAAAACAAAACAAACAAACAAAAACAATAACAACAAAAAAAGGCGACTTCACCCATGTCCCACCAGCCATTTAAATCAGGGTACCTGGAACAGTGGGGAACTTGGACCTCACATCCCTCTAAAGCTGCATTTCTCCACGCTTTGAGCTAACATGCTAACCTGTTCTGATTTCACTCTGATGCCATGAAGAAAAGCTTACTTCAGGACGCCACCCTCCAGGTCTCAGGTCTGCACCAAGATCCAGTTGTATTCCACCTTGGTAAAAATGTCTCCCCCAATGTATTTTCTCAGATATTCCTCCAATTTAAAACTATATTAGGATTATTTTCAGGTTCTCTCAGTTAGTGCTGGGACGCAATTTTCAGATAGATTTTCTGCTACCCTTCCATGTTTGATTCCCTGTTTAAAGTGTTGGTTTTTTCTCCGCATTTTTTTTTCTGTGAATGGAACCATGGAGGGGGGAATGGGGGAAAGGACAGTTCTGTACCTGTTGAATTGTGGGCAGTGTGTGTCCTGCTTTTTTACTTGACCAGTTGACCTGGGTGGGAGGTCACAAACTATAAGGAAGGCCTTCTGCTCACCGGTAACTACAGGCCTGGCTCGCTCAGTTCATGCTGGGCTGATTAAAAGGTGATGTTGGTTGGCTTGCTCCCTTTAATTTTTTTTTAATTTACATGTATTTATTTGTGTGTGTGTGTGTGTGTGTGTGTGTGTGTGTGTGTGTGTGTGTGTGACACATCACACATGAGGTCAGAGGACAACTTTAGGGAAGTCAGTTTTCTCCTTTTACCATGTGAATCAAAACTCTGGGTCATCAGTCTCAGCAGGAAATGTCTTTACCAGATGAGCCATCTCGTGGGCCTTGTCTCCTCCCCGCTTAAAGAGAGACTAGATATTTCCTATCCAAGTGTAGGTTGAGGTTGCTGGTCAAAGCTGAATACACTGATATCTCTGACCTCTGTGAGAACAGCCAGCTCTGTGCGTGCGTGCGTGCGTGCGTGCATGTATGTGTGCATATGCCTGTGCTTGTGGAGGGCAGAGGTCAACACCTAGTGCCTTTCCTCAAGAGAGAGATAGCTAAACTGGTTTTGCTTGCTTTGTTCCTTTTGTTTTGTTTTGAGACAGGCTGTCTCTCTGGGACCCCAGGCTCATTGATTAGGTTAGGCTTGCTGGCCAGGAAGCTCCAGGGAACACACCTGTCTCTGCCTTCCAGATTGGGATGGCAAACGCGCACACCAAACCTAACCTTTTACTTGGGGGCGAAGGCTGCAATTGAGAGCAGCAGGCTTGCGCAGGCCTGTAGCTAGAGTTTTCCTGCCTTGCCCACAGTCAGGACAAATCTCTGTCACCCGCCAGTCCCACAGCCGCTCAGACCCGACCAAGGAAACACAGAGACTTATATTGCTTACAAACTGTATGGCCGTGGCAGGCTTCTTGCTAACTGTTCTTATAGCTTAAATTAACCCATTTTTATAAATCTATACCTTGCCACGTGGCTGGTGGCTTACTGGCGTCTTTACATGCTGCTTCTCCTGGCGGTGACTGCAGTGTCTCTCCTCCTTCTTCCTGTTTCCCCAATTCTCCTCTCTCTTTGTCCCACCTATACTTCCTGCCTGGTCACTGGCCATCAGTGTTTTATTTATATAGAGTGATATCCACAGCATAGGCTCTTTACTCCCCAGACCCCATCCGCATTTATTATCCCCAGTGCAGTGACTAGGTCACAGGCAGCATCTGCGGGACGCTATCATCGGGGAAAGAGCAGGAGCTCCAAGTTGCCTGTGAGGACGGAGAGAGACATCAGTGGATCAGAGAAGCCTGGCTTTTTGATGTCCAGAGGCAGGGCCTGTGGTGCAGACCCCTGTACAGTGAGTGAGCTTGGCACATAGAGACAGGGCTTCGTCTCCACGGGCATCTTCATTCTACCAGTTGGCATTTACTTCAGGGTGGAGAAGCCACAGCCAAGCAGCTCCTCGGGGCCTGCCTGATGCTCTCCAAGAATCTCATGAAGGATGAAATAGATCCACTAAGCATTTAGAGCAGTTCTTTTCCCTTTGTTAAAGGCAGCGAAGGCTAGCTGTTGGCTTCTTCATCACCGTGTCTGCTATTATTATCAATGGCATCATTGGTGCCTTTTCAAGCGCTTCATACCCATCCTCTCTTTTCTCTGGGCTCCCCTTTTTCTCTTTAATTCTTATTTCACTCTGTGTTTTTCTCAACATCTTTGAAGAAGAGGTACTAATGGTAATTGTATTTCTCAATGAGAGCCATGGAGACCCAGAGGCTTGTCCCAAAACACACTATAAACTAGAACTCAGTAACTTCTTGTAGCTACTGTTGGCCCTATGGAGAGGTCTCTACTCTTGAACTTAGGACCACATGGTCACCAAGTGTCACTGGCTAGTGTCACTCAGGCCACCATTCCCATAGGAACTGCTAAGACTTGGTGGGTCTTAGTGGGGTGCACACTCTGCTCTGAAAACTATGTAAGCCATGTCTGAGACGGGGCCATTGGATTTATAATACAGTGCTGCATTTCTGGATGAAGAACCCTATAAAAATAAAACAGGCTATTGTATGAGGTTCCCACATTGAGAGAAATCCCCAAGTTAGTAGCTAGGCCTATAGGTTGTGGAAACAGAGGCTCAAGCATTCCCTGATACTCCCGACCAGCTAACTTTACAATCACTGGCAAGAACCTGAACCCATTAGGCCTCACTTTCCCAAGCTGGGAGGGTGTCCAGTGCTTTGCTTGGGTTCTTGTTTTGTGGCTCTCTTAAAACTCACACCAATCCTGAAATCAACTTTGGCTGATTGATCAATATTCCTCTCAACCTTACTTCGTGTCCTCTCCCCACAGACTGAAAAGAGAAGGGCTTTTAGGACAATCGAGGCAGTATGGTGATGTCTAAGCAGCATGTGCCCTTGGGACCTGGTTAGAAACCCAGATTCTTTGACCCCACTCTTTCAATTCTAAGACCCAGGAGGGGAGCCTGACATTCAGGTTTTAACCCAGCTGCAGGTGGTTCCTTGGGCACTAGTTTGGAAACCCTGATTTGAACGAAGCTGTAAATTCTCCCACAGGATCTGTTTGGTGTTGGCCATCCTTCTCCCTTTCATGCAATGGTGCCAGGTCTGCCGAATTCAAGCCTAATTTCTCCCTCCCGTAATTGGGAGAAATGGCCTTCCTGCCTTCCTCCCGATAATCCCTCTGTGATAAGCATGCATCTCATATTCTGTTTTTCCAGATAAGGTGTGAAGTGGGGCTGGCTTTAACAACATCAGCAGGAAGTTGTCAGTTGCCCTGGTAACACACTGGTGAGGAGGAGTGTTGTCCTACTTTTCATGGGGAAGGTTAAGCTGATTCTGTGTATCCTTCCAGCTATGACCGGGCAGGGTGGCAAGAGAGGCCCTTGTATTTGAATGCTTGGTAACAGTGATGTATCTAAGTGTTTCACTCACATCTGGATTTCTTTGGACACCTTTTATGTAAGTAGCAGTTACAAAGTTTCCCTGCAAAGCTCGAGAAAGACTCTTAGGACCTCCATACAGTTATAAAGCACTTTTATTTTTCCTTTCTAAAAGAATTTGAGATGATATTCAATAAAAGACAGAAATAAGATAAACACATGAAAGGAAGAGAAGTAAAAAAAGAAAATCAAGATGTCCATAAAGGGATCATTTCACTGTCCAGAGAGTGTCAGTACGAGAAGCAGCCACGCGGGGACAAAATGGGACTCAGAGATTCCTGGAGGCAAAGGAAAGAAGAGAAACAGTGTGGGTCTAGAGGCCCTCATCCTCTACAGGAAAGAGCAGATATCATCAAGAAAAAAACAAACAAACAAACAAACAAACCCAAACCATTTCCTAGAACTACATTCCGAGAAAAATTGATGGCAGAGGACCTTACGTAAGGTACACAAGTATGTATATTTAACACAGTGCCGGCGCTACCCATGGAATTTATCTGTCTTTTAGGGAAATAAATTTCAGAACTCAGCAGGTTGACAGCGTCTCTTCAAATTTACAGCGTCAATGCGCCGTGAAGTAGCTGCTTCCCATACCTCGCTTTACTGGACCGTCTATCAACATTTGAACAAATTGGGCCAAAGTTTCAAAGTATCCTTAAATTATACCCAGAGAAAGTGCTGCTACATGCAGAATGCCTGTGTAGCCTTCAAAATTGCGTCTTTGTGAGTTGGAAGCATCTTTGAAAAATATATTCGTACCATTCCCCCTAGTCTGGAGCCTTCTTTAGAATACTTAAAATTCAAACATACCTGCCAACACATTGCCTGTAAAAGTGCCCCCAAATGCACCAAGCTGGTTCAGTTCACATATAGGCACCCAAGTTAGCAAGGCAGCCCTCTGCAGAACATACACATAAGAGTAATTGAGAGTTGCGGCATGTGCCTCAAGAGCCAACTGAGATGACAAAATGCCTTCTTCACACAGCGCATCTTCGCCATTTGTGTGGAATAGTCACACGAACAGGCCTGTGGGAGGCGTTCTCACTCAGACCACCGCACACCTGGGTTTTGTATTCTCTCAAATCCCAGGCAGAACACTTTGCTGTTGTGAGTCTTGCTAATGAAGATATCATATTGCTGTGCATTGTATTAGAGTACAAGGTCCTGTGGCTGCCTAGTTGGAGACACTCCAGGTGGGGCCTCTTCAAGGTTAACCCTGTCCTCTAAAGAGAGCCATGACCCACAGGTTACATGGACAATGACAGATTAAGGGTAGAAATACACTGAGCTAGAAAGATGTAAATAATTATGGTGGTTTGATTGAAAAATGCCCCCAGTGGTCACCAGTGGATGGCGCTGTCTGGGGAGTCAGGGAAGCTTCAGCAGGGTCTTGCTTGAGGAAGTATGTCACAGAGGCTGGATGTTGAGGGGTTTTAGCCTCTCCTCACTTCCCATTGTCTCTTTGCTTCCTGTGTGTGTTTGAAACATGATCTTTCAGCTTCCTGCTCCTGCCATGGCCGCCTCAGGCCCCACCATTGTAAACCCAACCTCTGGAGTCAACAGGCCCCAATACAGTTAGACGTGGGCCCAAATAATCTTCTTACCTTAAGCTGTTCCTCTCAGGTACTTGGTAACAGCAAGAAGAAAGTCTTCACTAACACAAAATATTATCAAATTATTAAATTAAAAAATTATTAACATCTTTATAGAAACCTCTGAGTGTAGTGGTATTTCTTCCTTTTGTATTTTAATCATTGATCAAGTACATTTTGTGATTTATATTTTTAGGTTTTGCTCAATTCCACATTGAATTTGGAAAAGCCAGGCATTTTGGTGTTGGGCAAGCTGAGAGACCATTATAATTGAAACCTTTGTAGTTCACATTTGAGTTTCACCTCTGTCTTTGAGTCTGGTTTTGGTTTTTGCTCTCTTGCTGTCAAGCTGTCTTGTTTACCATGTTCTTTTGTTCTTTTTTGCTACAACAGCAGCCAAAGCCACTACAGTGACTGCTGTATGGTCATCAATACACATACATCAGAAATAGTGGGAACACGCCTCTCGCTGCTATCTGAAAGTATTTCGAAACACTTGCTATTTACAAACAGGCAAATTGTCCACTAAAATATAGCACATTCATTCCTGAGCAACTGGCAAGTGTTCGTTGTGGGGACCTGGACTCCTTAGTTTTCCTGTGAACCCTCTGTTTGTCCCATCTGGGTTAGATGTCAGTCAGCCTTTCCACTGCAGCACTGTTTTTCTTGGATTTATTGCTCAACTCTAAAAACTGGCTCTGAGCTACACATTGCCATAAAGGAAAGGCTATTTGTTTGGGGGTTTGTATTTTTCTTTTCCTTAGTGAAGTGGTGTGGGTGGGAAGGGGAGGGTACTGTTTCAACCTCCTATTTGTATGAAGAAAGAGAGAGAGAGAGAGAGAGAGAGAGAGAGAGAGAGAGGAGAAAACATACTTATAACCTCAGTGTGTGGTTTGATATTTGACCAAAATAAATATATGCATAATTAATTCTCTATCTCAGAGCTGTATAAAGCGCGGAGGGCAATCTTTTCCTGCCAGGCCATTACACGGTGTTTGTCTTTTAGAGGAAGACTCTTCATCCGGATTTTCCCCACAAGTGTTTTATGAGACATCTCCTTCATTCCTGTGACCTTTATCTTGTGCTGTGTAGACATGGGAAACAGAGAGTAGGGCAGTTAGTAATTAACCCCCCAAAAGTTTATGGTTTGGGGAGAACACTACGGAGCCTGCAGCCTCCTGCTGTGTGCTTGTCTCCCTGGTGATGTTCAGCCTGTGGCCCCCAGATGTGTGCAGGAGACATTAGCAGGTTTTATGCCCATTGCCACTGTGTATGAAAAAAACATGTTTGTCAAAACATGCAAAGAATGTCATTTTTTTGCAATTTTTTATGATAAAAAATTTTAATGAAAACTTAAAGAGAAATATTTAAATTACATGTATCTATTATCTATTAGGTAATTTACATGCTGTGCATTAGTCTATTACATACGTGTGAATTAATATACATGAGATGTCATCCTGTTTACCACTGGTATAAAAAATACCTGGCTTTTTAAGAAGTGCAAATTGTTTGAATATGACTCATTAGTTTTCAAGGTCACAGTTTATTCTTTCATGATGTGGGGGGGATGAAACTCACGGCTGTAAATGATGGGTTCATCTCCCTCCCACTCCGGTTGAAACGTATTGCAAGAATCAGCCCCAACTTACTTCAGCACTTCCCTTGAATACGAGAGCACATGTGGACAAAATACAAAGAAGGAAAGCCATGATTGGACAAGTGGCTACCTTAGGGAACAGGGTGCATTTCAGGAGGTCACGGAGGGAACTTCAGCCATGTTTATAACATTTTCTTTGAGTGGTGGCTTTAAGTGAGCATTTTATTAGCAAGTCACATAATTGACAGATGTTTTATATGTACCTTTTCATAAGTGTTGAACTGGGAAAAATGATATCAAGTGAACAGATAAACTGTGAGACTGGACATGTATTTCCACAGCTGGACCTGTTAGGAAAGTCAAAGACTGCTCCATCCATTATGGCCCTCTGTCACCTCACCATTTCGTGACAGTGCCAGCTTAGTCACTGGTCTGACTTACATAGTCCTTTCAGGCTGATGGCTGGAGGATCCTAGCTCTTGAAGACAGAACAGTCACCCCCCAAGTCCCTCCCAAGAACTGTGAAAAGGTTCTCCCAACCAGCTCTGCACACAGTGCCAATACGAAACCCTGAGGGAAACTCCCCCACCTCCCCTTCCTGCCTCTGTGGGCCCAGGATCTTCAGGTATCCCCTTGGCCAGAAAATATGACATTAAATGAAAGTAACTGACCAAGGAGGGAAAACAAGTTCAACCTTCACCTCTAGTCTGGAAGTGAGTCTTGTCAGGACAGAGAACTGCATCCCCAAGGCACCGTAGCCATCAAACACAGTTAGGACGCTCAGCAATAAACAAGCCCGGGGTATGTGCCCGAGACGCTCTAAAGTGTAACAAGGAGATGGGTGGTTTAGAGAAGGGAAGAGGGCTCCTAAGAGCTGGGGCCTTAGACGGACTCTTTCTGGAACATTCACAAGGCACTTACTGTGCGCTGTTCCCACCAGTGCCACAGTGCTCAGGCAGGTGCCATTGTTCATATTCATCCCGTCGTATCAGAGACTCAGAGGGTAAGTGGCTTCCTGAAAGTGATGTTACCAGTAAGTGGGAAAGCTAAGACAGGAAGAGCCTTGAAGCCTCTGGTCAACTAGGTTGACAGCCCTCTTCTCTCCCACCTCAGGGGCAGGGTTTCTGTGAGGCTGCACCCCGGAAAAGCCATGGCTGGTAGCATCCTTTCCACTTTCCCTGAACATAGCATACGGACTTAAAAAAAAAAATAGCCTTGCTGAGTTTCTCTCTCAGGAAATGAACAGTTTCATTTTCAAAGAGAGGATTCTAACTCAGCCAGCCAAGAAAGCTAAGATCAGGCACATCTGTGGCTGCCAAGGACCAACCAAAGGTTTTGCATTGTTGAGCGGTGTCCCCCTTCCCTGGGCCCCTGATCAATTGCTCCTTCTAGTGGCCTTTCACGAGCAACCTCACCCTTCACAATCACCATCAGCTCGCTCTGGTGGGACAGTGACGGAAGCAGATAGAAAGGACACAGTGTACCAAGTTTCGCACACTGATGGCATTGCTAGTCTGGAAGACAAAACAAAACAGCGCCTTTTCCCTCTGACTGGTAAAGAAATGCACATACACTGTAAGGTGTAAAAAGGGACTTTAAAAATCACCCACAGATAGTGCTTTTATTTTGTATTTGGATTGTACCACTTCAGCGACTGTAAATATTTCATTGGATGAATAGAACACATTTATTCAGCCTAGTTATGGAATGTGTTTTGCTTGGTTTGAGTGTTTGCCCTGTTTTGTGTTTCACTTCTTATTCTAAAGAGCACCAAGAGGAACATCCTTGCGCCCTATACCTGCTTGTGCATCCCTTCGCCTCCTTGGGCTAATTCTCGGTGCATGGAATTGCTATGGAGTTTGCCTGCTTCAGTCTCTTACTGCTTGTTGCCAAATCTCCCACAAGTGATAATTTATTGAGTAGCGCATAAAGGGCTTGCTTTCTGGGGTTTAATATTCACTGGCTTTGAAGGCGCCATCGCAGCCTGTCATGTCTGGGGCTTGGAGGTCCCCTCTGATGTAAATCAAAACATTTGAGTTAACAACATGCGGCCTTGTCAGTCACCCACAAATTATAGGCGCCTCCTCTGTCTTTGTCAATAACAAAGAGAGAGAGAGAGAGAGAGAGAGAGAGAGAGAGAGAGAGAGAGAGAGAAATTGCCCCCAAATGGCATAAAAAATTAGGACCAGACAAGTAGTCACCAAAAGAAGACAAGTGAGATGGCTGTAGGGGAATTTCAGATCCAGGGGCAGTGCAGACCCTGAACTTGAGCTGTTTGGAGAAAGGCTTGTAGCATCTCTCTCCTGCCCGGTGCACAGGACAGCCGCACTGAGTGTAGGCACAGGGAAGTCACTCGCTAGCTAACCGATGAGAACCAACCTGAGCTCTGTCTGAGAAATGTGGGCCATCAGCAGTAGCAAGAAGGAATCACACCGTCTCTTTCCTTTTTGTCTCCTTTTTGTCCAGCTCTTAGGCTCCGGACCATGGGCAGTGAGTCTGGGTAGAGGAACATGTTAGTCCAAAGAAGTGAAACTTTCAAATGGTGCATGCACTGTCTTCATTTCTGGATGGGTCTCCATGACAGGAAGCCAAACAGACAATGAAAAGCCTGGCTAGTAAAAGAAAAAGAAAAAAGAAACAGAACCTTCTTGCTTGGAGAGAAAGATCTAGTCATGTGCCCAATACACACAAAATGATCATTCCTGTCACTGTGTGCTCCCTTTTTTCTGCTGCATTCTATGCATCTCACCACAAAATCCTCCATGCTGAAGGAAATATCCCTGGCAGGCTGAAGTCCAACAGCCGTCACACTGCGACCACGTTACTGTGTGTCTCTATTTAACATTAGAGCCGATAGCTTTTTGACAGGTTTATAGCTGATGAGTTCAATGGCCAGTCATGCAGGACAATTATGTTTGAGCTAATTTGATGAATCAACTTGATGTTCTCCCATGGTCCCTGCAGCCCTTTCGAGCGTATGTGGCCCAGTTTTTTGCCAGAGGTCAAAAAGAAGCTTTGAAAGTTGGGTAATCGCATCACATCCGAGGGACTGTCTGGTAGAAAATGCTCTTGCCTGATGCCAAAAATGGGAAGAACCATTTGGTAATATCATTAGAGCCATCTGCCAGATCCCTGTCAGTCGTGACGTAGGGTTCCAGAGGCCAGCAAGTGTCTTGTGAGCCCTTGAATAATTTTGTGGTGAGGCAAGCGACGAGTTCATCCTCTAAGCATTTAGGGGGTCAGACCCTGGGGAAAGGTTATTTCTCATTGCTGGATTGAGTTTGAACTGGGCTTGTGAGAACGGACAAGGAGGCGTAAAGATTTCCCGAGAGTCCCTTTTCTCTCCTCCTGATGAGCTTTTTCCAGCTCCCTCCCTTCCAGGGGGCTTCTAGCACAGCAGCTGAGATCAAGGGTGTGGGAGAACAAACGCCAAGGCAGGAAACTCACCCTTACCACGGCCGCCATTGTGCAATGTGGGCCAGTCATTATTTATTCTGGAAGTTTCCCTTTTCTGTGCAACAGAGATAATGGTTCATGCTTTCACAAAGGTGCACTGGAGCCAATCACAGCCGTGTGTTTTTCTTGAGGATAGCTCACATATATGATGGTGGTCCTGTAAGGCCACAGAAAAACTGGACTCTGCCCACAGGTGATGATCTTGTCACCATTGTCACCCTGCAGGGAATTCCCCCTGGGTGTTTAGTGATGGCTCTGTTAAGAAAAAGAAGCCCACTGAACTGCCAAGGACACAGAAGTAGAGCATGGCCAGTACCATGGCTCAGTGGGCATGGTGTTTGCTGTCAAGCCTGGCAACCTGAGTTCGATCCCCAGAACCTACATGTAGGTAAAAGGAGAGACTCCAAGCACAAAAGAAAGTTGTCCTCTAACCTCCACATGTGTACACACACACACACACACACACACACACACACGTAAGAAAGATTAAGTGTAGGAGTGGTGTACACTTGTAATCCAGTACTTGGGAAGATGAGGCAGGAGGACACTATGAGTTTGAGGTCAGTCTGGACTACATAGTAAATTCCTGGCCAACCTGGGGTATAAAATGAGTCTCTTAAAAACAAGTAATTAAATAAGCAAGTGGCCTGTACCATGCTGCTGTATAATGATAATAAACAGTTCTGTTGCTGGCCTGTGGGTTGACTATTTGCTGGGTAATCTTTGTACTTTGAAGACAAAGCTGACTGTCAACAGGCTTCCATGTTATGCCAGCAGCAGCCTCATAGGTCTGGGGGATACTTCACCCCTGGTTTGAGTCATACCACCCAGGTTTCTCTAAGTGCCAGCTTTGAGGTCTGTATAATAAGCAGATGGAACTAATGCTTGCTTTCCAGAACTTTCCTCCATCTTGACAGAACAGGACAGGACAGCAGTGCGTACAAAGGAACGCAAACCCAGCCTCAGATTCAAGTTTTCAAACATCAAAACTCTCTGACCACCTGTAGACAACTGGACATCAGTAACTTTCCATTGCCAGAACAGGAGAGCATAGAATTAATTCAAACACACTGAGTGACAATGCTATAATTTGATTGATAGCTGGTATAATTTTCTCCAAAATCACCAGCAAAAAAAAAAAAAAAGAAAGAAAAGAAAAAAAAAAAGCTATGACATGACCATATAGCAAAAACAATTTCTGATATTGAAAATAGTTTTTTTTTCTAAATAGCTGAGACTTAAAAAAGTGCAGCAATCTAAAAGCAGACGGCTCATGGAATTATAAACCAGAATTTCTGGTTTATTCATTAAATATAGCTACTTGAAGCCTCCATCTGCACTGAGTGAAGATATGATGTAAAAAGACCCTAACTTCATCACCGCCCTACCCCCCCCATGTGAGCAAGTCACGTGACCGCACACTGTGCCTCTGCACTGGTTGATTGGGACAGATGAGCTGGGATCATACAGCCTGTGAAGGGCCAGGTTGAGCCTGGCTCATTGAAGGGGCTTGGCCATCCTGTTGTATGCCCGGAACCCTGTCCCCTTGTCTCACTGCCCCTTATCCAGAGCTACCATTACCACAATAACAAAGATAACTGCGGCAGGCTTACACACAGAGATAATGGTAGAGTCTTGCGTGGTAGGAGTCATATGACATTCTCGGTGCACAGTTCTCGGACAGACAGAATGAATCAATGAGTAATTGACTAGGCTGAGCTTAATTTAGTGAGATAATAAGTCATTCAGTAGCAATTCAGCAAGAAGGAGACAATAGACAGCAACGGTAGGAACACAGACTGCAAAGTCAGGTGGCCGGGGTGCTGCTTATGGCTTGGAAGCATCAGCCAGTTAGCCTTGAACAGATTATTGAATAGCTCCAAGGCTGTTCCCTCACTTGTGAGCTGAACGGAATAGTAGCCCTGTTAGAGTATTGTTAGCGGGTAATAGGTTGGTATAGTCTTTTCAATCATTTTTGCAAAATATATTGCCTAATAAAGATGTCAAAAATCCATCACCAAACATTGCTCTGAGTGCTTAGTACCGGTGACGAAGTGCCTGGATAGGCAAAAGCCTTGCTTTCACAGAGTGGATAGAATAGGCAATGGTTACAGGCAATCGATAATTTTAGATGTGGTGGATTCCTGGTAAGAAAAGAGGATGAGGTGGATGCATACAGGATGGTTGTTTTGTTGAAGGTTGTCACAGAAGATCCTTCTGAGGAAGGGACACAGGACAGTATCTCCAAATAGAAAGGATCAAGCAAAGACTTGAGAGTCAACACTCTCAGGCTAAGGGAATAGCAAGTCCCAACCGACGGCATTGTCTAGATGGAGAGTAGTACATGGCAAAGTCTATGGTCCTCCAAAGGTTGCTGCTGTAGGAATTAAGAGCTAAATACTTGGATGGGGCTCTAAGTTCGATGGGCAGTCGTGGACAGGTATGCCTCAGCTCTGTGACCAACAGAGGCGGAGTTTCCTTCAAGGGTGTATGCTTTAGCAGCTGGGCGGCCATGAGGGGCAGGAGGACGGGGTGAGGGGCTCTTGGATGGTGAGGAAGGGTATTACAAAGGAGCTGGACGTGGTGAGGGAGACCCACGGATCCAAGAGAAGAGACCACAGCCTGTGACTAGAAAGAGAGAGGGAGAAGGTGGCAGCTGGCTTCTGTCACCTAATGCTCAGCTCAGCCTCAAGACCTCAGCTGCATCTCTGTCCCTGGCTTCCTCTCTGTGGCTTGCCACTGGGCTCCCATCTCCATAGTGATGCATTTCCTATTCCCCCACAGGACACAGCTCCTGAGAGACAGAATCTCAGCAGCGGATCTGTACAGAGGGCACTCAGCTGAGACAACTCTCTAGAATGACTTTATTTTAATTCAGTATTTACCGGAGACCTACTTGGGATCATGAGAAGTTTTAAGAGAATGTCCCATTAAAACTTCAATTCTATTCCGCAAATAGAGCGGAAGTTGATGAGCCTAAGACAGGACAAAGATGAATCAGTGTGTTAATTGAGATGTAATTTCCTCTAAGAATACAGCAGGGGCTGGGTTACACCAACACGACTCAGCCCTAGTCATTTATTTGCTCTGATGGGGCACGGGGGAAGTGAGGCAGGTGATGAGCCTGCTCCCACAGAGTCGCAGCTGAACGGAAACTAAGAAATCAAGCAACGCCCACAGGCTTCATATCACAGGAATACCTATTTACAGACCAGCAAAGCGTGGCTGCTTGGCAGGGCAAAGCTGTGAAAATACTGCAAAAATAAGAAGCAAGGGGGAACCAGTAACATCAGGTAGATCACTTCTGGGAGGCAGAGGCAGGAGTATTGCCACAAGTTCGAGGCTAGCCAGGGACACATAGGGAAACTTGTTTGAAAAGACCAATAAAAAAATGTAAAAAGCACCAGGTGGATACTTCTGAATATGAGGCTTATATACATTTATTAAAGGGCCAGTGGTTAGCACAGTATATACATTTGCAGTGTTTGACTTAGATGGAATTGTGTGGTGGCCTTTGGACATCTCATAATTGATCCTCAGTGCCACTCTCTCAAGTCAGACTGTTCTCCAGACTGTCATTTCGGTCCCCAGAACCCATGAAAAAGCTGGGTATCGTGGGGCACACCTCACCTGTAGTTGCAACCCTGGGAGGCAGGGACGAGTGGATCCTGATAGCCAGCCAGTCCATCTGAATTAGCCAGGCCCAGATACCAGCGAGAGACTCCATCTCAACACAAACCAACAAACAAAAACAGAGAAGGCAGACAGATTCTGAAAATCAATACCTGACACTGACCCCTGGACTTCACGTGTGTATGTGTACATGTACACACACAGTCATGTATGCATGGACAGATGCACACACAACACACGCATATGGACATATGAAAATTTCAAAAAGAAAAGTAAATTTATATTCTGAATGTAACAAGAATGTGTAATATATGTAATATGTGCTTGTGTAACAGTTACACATATAAGAGAGATAGAGATTGACTATATGTTCTGTATTATGGAGTATTTACATATATGTTTATTTTAGAAGTTTGTGATGTAATCATTAAGTATACAGCATATTTAGGGAAGCATAATTATATGCTTATATAGCACGATTCTATGTTTATATATAAAGCATATGTTACATATTTATGCAAGTAGATGGTAATACCATTGAATATATCACATAAATTTTGTTATGTGTGTGTTTAGATAGATATATTCTAAGTGCAATCATAAAGTTTTGATTTGTTTTAATTTGCCATTTTACTAGAACTTTCACAAATATCATTCCAATTATTTCGTATTTTTCATGTTTCAATAGTTTCCAGTAACGCCCCGCTTAACCACAGATCACTATAATTCATTTGATTGGAACATCAGTGCATCATGATCCTCCTAAGTTTGGAGAGTTTAGTTGCATCTCCTTTGCTTCCCCTGAGGAAACACCCTGCTTTAGCTAAATAAGGATCACTTCCTCACGATGTGGCTTTCCAGATTCAAGTTCCGCAGAGTCCCTGAGCCAGGTCCTTCAGAGGTGTGCTGTGGGAACTCGGAACGCACAGGCAGATACAGGTTTGTAGTTCCTCCCCCAGACTCATATAATTCTGCACAAAAGCATGCTTGTGTAAGCAGATGCAAACTGGTGTGATTTCACCATCCTCTGGCTTCTCTGTCCGTGAACCAGCACACTGTCACCAGGACCTACAGGACCAAGGGAAGTCCTTCGCCTCCGAAGCTACACAGCCCTTGAAGAGGCCAAGTGTCTCTAGCTCAACCCGTTCTCTAAGCAAATGTTTCCTAATGGAGTGTCTTGAGGTCCTCATCTGTGTTCTTTTGAGCCTTGGACTTACTGGCAGCACCTATTTCTAGGGCCTGTCCCTATGGCTACCAAGCAATCTGGGCTGTAACCTGCTGTGGTGGGCCTTGCAGGCCAATCTGGACAGATGTGTGCCCAAGTGACCAGGCTTCCAGAGAGCCTTCCATGTCTGAATGAGGCTCTCTATCTGTCTCTCTGTGTCTTTCTCTGTTCTCTCTCTGTATATGTGTGTGTGTGTCTCTCTGTCTCTCCCTGTATACATGTCCCTGACTCTCTGTGTGTATGTGTGTCTCTATCTGTCTCTGTCTCTCCCTGTGTGTCTCTGTCTCTGTCTCTCTTTGTCTCTCTCTGTCTCTGTCTCTGTCTCTGTCTCTCTCTCTCTCTCTCTCTCTCTCTCTCTCTCTCGTGTGTGTGTGTGTGTGTGTGTGTGTGTGCGCGCGCGCGCGCACACACACACACACACACACTCATGCCTAAACTTACTAGTACCAGTAGAAGTCAGAGGTCAATGTTAAGTATCTTCTTCAGTCTGTCTCTATCTTCTTTTTTGAGATAGGGTCTCTCACTCAACCCAGAGTTCACTGAATGGGTGACCTGCTGTCCAGCAGGCTCCAGGGATACTCTTGTGTTTGCCTCCTAAGTGATGGGGTTACAGACATCCACGCAGATTGATTTTTTTTCATGTGGTGCTGGGATTGAACCTGAGTGAAGCCTTTTGTTTGAATAAAGCAAATTCGTTTTTTTTTTTTGTTTGTTTGTTTTTTTTTTTTGGTTTTTTCGAGACAGGGTTTCTCTGTGTAGCTTTGCGCCTTTCCTGGAACTCACTTGGTAGCCCAGGCTAGCCTCGAACTCACAGAGATCCGCCTGCCTCTGCCTCCCGAGTGCTGGGATTAAAGGCGTGCGCCACCACCGCCCGGCCAGCAAATTCGTTTTTTGATACCAATGCACAACTAGACTTCCTCTGAGGCCTGGGTGCCTGAGTGAGGGTGCAGGGAGCCTTGGGCTTGCCCGCAGTGCCTGGTCCAGCTTCTCTTCACACATCGCTTCCTCAAGTGTACCATGCACCATGGTAGGGCTGGGGTGTCAGTCCGGGACTCAGAGGACTGCTTCCCTGGGCGTTCTCAGAGCTGCCCTGACCCAGTGTGACACTAATGCTGGCGCGCACTCTGCTGACAGACAGCTGCTGAGGCTGACATCAGACTGTGATTGCAGCCCAAGAATCCTAAAGTCCTGTATGATGTCCCTTGATCCTTCCCATTCATTTCTACCCATAAGCCTTTGGGTTTAAGGAGCAGAAACAAAAGAATCCAGCTGTTTTGTTTTGGTTTTTTTTTTTTTTTTGTTTGTTTGTTTGCTTGTTTTGTTTTTCGAGACAGGGTTTCTCTGCGTAGCTTTGCGCCTTTCCTGGAGCTCACTTGGTAGCCCAGGCTGGCCTTGAACTCACAGAGATCCGCCTGGCTCTACCTCCCGAGTGCTGGGATTAAAAGCGTGCGCCACCACCGCCTGGCTTATCCCAGCTGTTTTTATTCTACACTTGATCTTTCTAGAAGGGCATTGGCAAGGGCCCCTCCTTGCTGATTTCTTTTCCCACCTGAGTCTGTATCAGATCTACTTCACAAAAGACCCAAACAAGCCTAAAAGTGATAGCGTCCTGGATGCCTCTTCCTAGAAAAAAATCCCACACCTCCATCTTCTGGGCTCCCCTCCCTCATCTCACCCATTCTGGGCACACTGTCTTCTGTCTTTTCCGCCTTCGAGCCAGGCCAACTGCCTTTACACATGAGCAGAAACTAAGTTCCCCCACTGCCTCTGGGCCTTTGCGCAGGATAGCCCTTCCATGTGGGACCATGCTCCATCTTTCTGGTCTACACACAGGGAAGTGTCCTTGCTCACCCTTTCAAAGGCCTCACCTCCAGATTACACCCTAAGGAGGTGGCTAAAAAGAAACTGACAGGGAATAGAAAGAGGCATTCTCCAGCCACCCTTCTCTGCTCTCTTGAGAAGAACCCACGATTTCGTTGTTTTATTTGACCACACAGCCATTGCTCGACAGCAAGGGTGAGAAGTCACCTTCAACCCCCCCCCCTTGCTGTTCAATCAACACCTGCGGCGGACAGTTGCTCAGTAAATGTGTCTTTAAATAAATAAAGCCATTGAACAAGTGTTTACGAAGCACTTTCAATGGCTTTGGCACTGTTCTAGGCACTGGTGAGCCCCGTGGAAAGGTGGGTGCTAAGTCAATTGAATAGACTGCCTGTGTACGGGGTAGGTGGCAAGGTTGGGGTAAGCTGGGCTGCTCCCAGATAAAGCCTGTCTGACTTGGTGGCATTTCTAGAAAGGTCTGGATAAAGTAATAGGGGACATGCTGATGATCTGGGAGAAAAAAATATATCCCAAGGGAGGAGGCCTGTGGTAAGATCCTGGGGCAGAGGCTTGCTGGAGGAACAAGCTTGTGCTGTGGGAGGAAGGGAGGGCTGAGGCAGGGGAATGGATTAAGGATGAGTCATTCAAAATCCCATCCTTGACTGGGACTGCAAAGGGACACATACAGATGCCATGAAAAGGTAAGCTAAGACCCAGCTCTTACAGGAGTGAGACAAGAGGCAGACTGAGTTCTCTGAGGCCAACTTTGTCCGTCTGTCCCCCCCCCTCTCCCCGCGCACCCCACGCTGTACTGTTCCTCATCTTTCCTGCTCATTATCCTCAGTGTGAGAGCTGCCCTTCCCTGAAGTCAGAGCCAGGTGCTGGAGGCAGGGCTTGTTTGCAGTCTAGCCCTACTTGTTGGGATCAGTAGTGTGTACCTTGCAGCCATCACCCCCACCCCAGAGTGACTCCTCAGCTGATGACAGACTGGCTTGGATTGCATCAGCATGCTTCCTTAAGTGACAGCCCTTGCTCCCTCCCTGACTTTGACACCTGCAGCCTGGCACAGCGCCAGGTGTGAGTAAATTGGGCCCCGGGTTCCTGTGGCTGTTTCTATTCACACCGCAGCTGCTTTCGTTAGTTACTGAGCTCTGTGTGACTGATCCCCAGCGTTGCCATTCAGCGCTTTCTTTCAGATGCCAAGGGAGAGGCATCCTGTCCCTTCGGCAGCAAGCAGGGCCTCTCCTAAGTCCCCACCCCGTTTCCTTGTGCGCCCATTATCGGGTAGTGCAAGAAAGCCTTTGCATATTTTATTAGTGAGGATTTTGAGTTTCAAGTGGTTGGAAACCCAATGAGTTTAAATCAAGAAGATTAATGTATTGCTGCATATCCCCAAAAGGCCAGGCAGGCCTTAGCTATGGCCAAGTTGATCTAAGAACTCAGAGACATCATCAAAACTCGGTCTTATTCTGTCCATACTGACTTTCTTCTGGAAGCGCCTACTCTTAGGATGTAGTGACATGACGAAGTAGGGTGACATCCCTAACAAGCCAGCCACCCCAGATTTGCCTTGTAACATTTCTAGTACACGTGTTATGATTGGGTTTCCTTGGCTCAGATCAGTTCCTCTGCCCAAACTGAACACAGACCTGTTATTCAACG
Source organism: Peromyscus leucopus (assembly GCF_004664715.2). Lineage (NCBI taxonomy): Eukaryota > Metazoa > Chordata > Mammalia > Rodentia > Cricetidae > Peromyscus > Peromyscus leucopus. The sequence continues at coordinate 1,527,066 of NC_051063.1, forward strand.
CAAGTCACCATTTCTGGCCCCTGCCCAGCCCTTGAGCCAACCCAGGAGGTGGCCCATAGGACACTCTAAGCCTCGCAAGATGAAAGGGGCAACTTCTCAGTAAAAACTGCAGTCAAATGACCAGGTACTGGGTGGTCAAAGCCAAACAAGCATCCTTGATCGACTTGTCTTAGAGACTCCACGGGGAAGCCTGTGTCACGTTCCCACTCTGCAGATAGAGAAATGAGGTCCTGCCATGTAGTCGATTAAACTTGGGCATCTGATGCTGCAGCCAGGCTCTGAGGTCACACTCCTCTCTCGGGTCCACTGGTTGAGAGTCTTCTTGCACCTCACAGAGGGTGGAAGAGCAAAAGAACAAGACGGTCCTTGGAGCCCCCCGCCTAAGGCACCCCACGAGCATGGACTCATGCTTTATTTCACTGTCTCTAGCTAATGCTCTACATCAGTTTTCCTGACAATCCAAAGGTGGGGGTAAGGGAGCCCCAGGAAGAGCAGAGCAGAACATTCTGAAATTACCCTGTGTGGAAATGTGCCATGCAGAACAGTCCCCAGGCATAGGGAAAACCCATATGCCCAGAAGACTCACTTATATAAATGTATGGAGGCGTGTTTTAAAAGCATGTATATTCATACCCTCTGGATATATATAAATATAGGTGTTTATCCCTCTGAAGGATCATAAGCATCAAGTGACTCAAATACTAATCACGATCTCTTCACGGAGGGAAGATATTTCCCTTCTATCGTGATCAGTTTATGACCGTCTTAGGGACCTCTTGGCACAGGCCACCAAAGCCTCTGTGGCCCAGTGCTCTTTAATTGTTACATTGTGCCCCCATCTGGGCTTCACTTGGCCTCCATACGCTCTTGATTCTCATTATTAGCACCAATTGATAATTACAGCACACTCCACATGCAGTTATAGTAGCATGCTAATATGTGTAATCTCAATAAATTCTGATAAGGATGACTGGAAGACTGTTCTCTCGGCTGATGATCCTGGAGAGCAGAGGCTTAACCATGGTTGCCTTGTAGAGAGGCAGAGAGTGAGGAAGAGTGGAGCTGGGCCTGAAACTCATTTTCATTTTGAAGCAACTTCTCAATTTTAGAGCTACTGACTTTTAACCAAGCCATTGATTAGTAAACTGTTAAGGAAGGTAAAATCAAAAGAGGTGGTACTCTTGGTTTCTAAGGGTAGCAACATGTAGAAATGTCTACTGGGAGTTAACTAGGGGGAACTTTGCTAAAATCCATCACTATTCTGTACAAATACCATTTGATCTGCCCATTCTGCTAGAAGTAGTGATAAAACATTCAAGAGTATAAACACAAAAAGTATTTAGTGCAGTATTTTTGAGTGTAAAGAAAGTTAAGAATATTTTAATGCCCATCAGTGGAAAATCAGTTTAGAGAATGTGAATCTAGTGGGCTCCCATCTCACCACTTCTTTAAAAATATGTGGAACTTAAATATTGATGTGGAAGGGTAAATAGGATATATTTTAAATTTTTAACAAGTTGTCAAAAATAGCATGACCCCAATTTGTAGGAAAAGGTTAGCCCACAAGTCTGCATGGAGGAGGAGCAGATGTGAGTGAGTGTGTGTGTGTGTGTGTGTGTGTGTGTGTGTGTGTGTGTGTGTGTGACTCTGCTCAGGAAGCTGCTTGGGATTAGTGGTAGCCAATATGATGCTGAGCCATGGGGAGAGAGCTCTGAGGGAATGCCAGAGCCCAGTTGTTACCTCAGGAAGATTTTGCTCTGGGGTGGGAACACTTACACCGTTCTCAAGAGGGCTGCTTCGGCCCTGTCAGGGACATTAGATGGTGTCTGGTCACATTTTTGGCTGTCACTGTCTGGAGGGGACAGATGCTGTTAACATCAAGTTGAGCACCAGCAACTGCTCATCCTTCATGGCACAGGGGGACCTCACAACAGAACTGTCAAGCTCAAGTATTGCCAGTGCCAAGATTAAGAAACTGCTTTATGCCCTTGGGGAGTATTGGAGTTTGTCGAAATAAACATTGTTAATCAAGCACTTGGGGGGGGGGATCCACCCTGTGAAAACCACTGTTTTATTTCTGATCCTCCAGTACAAGTGTTGTTACTGGAAGGGCTGAAGATCAAAGTTCCAGCTTGAGATCAACAGTGTGCCACGAAGCCTGTCTCCTCCTCCTTCAGAGCCGTTCATCCCTATTTGAAGATAGGATTTCTTTGTGTCTTTCCAAAGGGTTTGCAAACATACTCATATTAGGTAGGCACTGTGGTAATACTGGTGCCATCCCACAGATCAAGAAGCAGGTGCCAGGGGAAGGCTGGTGGTTTCCACCAGCTGGTGTCAGCCAGACTCTTGAGCAGCAAGTTGAAGTTTCTGGGAATGTTAGGTTGTGTGATCTCAGACTCTGGATTTGTTTGTCAAAGAAGGAACATCGGACTTCCCTTCTCAGTTCTTTGTGATGAGGAGCACAGCAGAGAAGGAGCCTGAGCTCTCCACAAAAGGGGTGTCCGTGGCTGCTCCCAAACACAAGTGGTTCTTTCTCACCAGCGCTGGGACTTCAGTATAAAGAGGGTACCCTTCTGGTGTCCTAAAGCCCTGCTGTAGCATGTTGACATAGCAACATCTAGGGACCAAAAGGGCACTGAGGGTGGCTATAAGGAGACAGGTCCAAAGGACCGTGAAGGCCAAAATGATGCTAAGTGCATACGTGGGGAGACACAAGAAGGAAGCTGAAGGCCAAGCTGGAGCTCAGCATGGCTACTGGGAGAAAGATGAGCTGGAGGATGAAGGTACAAATGACGCTAAGTGAAGACTGTAGGGATAGAACTCCCAGAGTAGCTGAGGCCAAGATGGCGCTGAGTGTAGCTGGGGGAAACGAACTCTGAAGAGATTTGAGAGCCAGCATGCCACTAAGTGCAGTTGTGAGGAGCAGGTTGAAGATCTGAGGGATGTTGAAGGCCAAGGTAGCATTAAGTGTGGCTATGGAGAGTGGACTCTGAAGGAGGTCGAGGACCACCGTGCTGTTTGGTGTATGTGACTTAGGGGAGACAGCCCCAAGGGAGGCCTGAGTTTGCTATGGAGCCTTCTGTGAGTCAGGCCTATCTGCTCAGGCTTACAGTCCCACCACACAAAGGCAGGGGGATGGCAAGTTCAATGCTTGTGCTGAAGAAGCAGCTCAAGGCAGCCAGAGCGACTTAGTGAGGCACCGTCTCAAGATTAAAAACTAAGAGGACCCGGGTTGTAGCTCAGTGGTAGAACACTGGCCTAGTACCGGAGAGATTCTAAGCTCAGTGTTCAGTACCACCAAAGCCCAAGCAAGCAACCAGATCATCTGTAGTCACCACGAGGTTCCCAGCTCTGACTTCCTAAGACACCGGTGTGGCCATCTGCACGCCAATGCCTGTAGGGTGGGCAGAGTAGTTGACTCAGGGACCAAACCTTGGTGTCACAAGCCTTAAGATGTGCCCTTCCCAACTTTGAAATAGAAGACAAGAGCTCTTGGAGGCCCCGCCTTTAAAGATGCAGACTGATCAGCATGTGTTTTGGCTTTGCCTATTTTGTGTGTCTTTAAATGATTTCCCGCATGTTCAGGATTTGATAGGTGTGCTGCGGTCAAGAGCAGTCCCCAAATCACATGGCCACTAAAACCTGTGTCTCCCTCCCTCCCACTGCAAGGCAATCCTGGGTCACCCAGGGCTCTCCTTTCTCCTCGGTCTGTCTATGTGGGGAAGGGGTGACGTGGAACTCATCGCAGCTCTCCTCACTCAAGGTCAAGTTCTGCTGACTCCAGAGGGGGGGTGAACATCAAACACATGCAAGGTCTTGAACAAAAAGATGAAAATCTGAATACCTGTGAATGGTGCCAATGACTTCTAGTCACAAGGAGTTCAAATAACAGACAGGATCTACCCAAATGCTGGGGCCCGGCCACCAATGGCAAGATCTTACAGGGACAAAGAGTGGCAGATCAGGGAGAAAATACACACACACACACACACACACACACACACACACACACACACGGGGGAACGGGGGCACTCAAAGGTGATCAGTAAGTATAATAGTAGAGTGCTTCATGTTTCTGTGTGTCTCTCTCCCCCCTCCACCCCTGCCGTATCTGTTCCCTGTCTCAGGAAGCAAACGGGTCATGCCAGAAGCTTAAAGAGGTCTCTTCCCACCCTGACATTCTGGGACTCAAGAGATTCAGGGAGGGCCCTAGATTCCTTCCCAGACTTTCAAAGCATTCTCGCATCTGCCAAGCGTGGTCTGGACAGTGTCTCTGTCGGGGAGTTGGGGGTGGGGGGGCTGAAGGCAGTGGGAGACACAGAGCCAAAGCGTGAGGCTTGCAAGCATGGAACCGCCCGTCACTGTTAGCTCTGGCCTTGAACCCATCCGGGAAAGGCAGTGTGAGCCAACTGTGTGTATCTGCTCATGAACCTTCACAGAAAATGAGCTTCTGGAACCTTCCACAGCCTTTCAACTTCCAATACCAACTCAGCCCACCACCTGGACTGGCCTTTTCTTCCGGGGCTCCACTGAGCAACCTAAGAGCCCTCCACCCACACTGGGTGACCGAGCTTCTATTTGTCACACGGGCTGTCTGGACTTGAGCAAGGTCTTGTGATGACAGGGACTTTATCACTCTGGGCTGCAGTCATCACCACTCACAACACAATGAGAACAGTGGCTACAAGTCTGTGTAGTGGAAGCAAACTGTTAATTACCCAGAAAAACCCTCTTTGCAAATCTATTTCAATTTCCACAGATGAGTTTGCATTTGCCTTCCAGCCCTGGGAGTTCAGTCCATGAAGCAGAGTTGGCACTGGCCTGGAGTTCTCATTCTGGAATCGGCCAGCCTCATCCACAGTGTCCCCAACGTCAAACAAGTTCTGTATACGGTGGGACTTCGCTCTGTAGAGAAGGGTAGTGATGGCGAGCCATGCTCCCGGGAGGCTGCTCAGTGATGACAGTCGCCTTCATTTAGAGTCACCAGGAAAGCACACCTCTGGGTATGTCTTGTGAACATTTTCCCAGGAGTTTACCTGAGGCAGATAGACCCAGTCTGGATGTGGGGGACACCATCCCACAGACTGGGGTCTCAGAGTGAGGAAAAGAAAGAAAGCATGCTGGACATCATCAGCATGAGTTGGTCTCTCTGCCTCCTGACTGTGGAGACATTGTGACAAGCTGCCTCATGCTCCTGCCACAGTGACCTCCCCACCATAATGAGCAGCACCCTCTAGCTGGGGGCCAAATCAACCCTCCCTTCCTTATGTTTCTTTTGTTGACTATTGTTCTCACAACAAAATAAGTAATTAATACCACAGTGAAGCACACTATGCTCCAGGTGAGCTTCCCCCGGGGTTTGGTATGACAGTCTCCAGTGTATGCTGGGGCAGGGGTGTCGCATGTCTGTCCTGGGAGGGGACACATCTGGAAGGAGCTGTAGCAGAAAGATCTGCATGCCCCATGTTAGGGACATTTGAAGGTGAGAAAATATGGCTCCAGTGTCCCAAGAGCTTCTGGCTTTCCAAGATGCATCTAAACATCAGAACATTTATGTGCAACTTTCACACTTTTAATTCATTTGTTTTGTGGTCTTAGAGGTTGAATGCACAGCTTGGTGCATGCTAAGTGAGTGAGCCACATCCTTAACCTTATTTTTATCTATTTTTGTGTGGGTATGCAGTACTGGGGACTGAACCAGGGCCTCACAAGGGATCGACGGCTTCCTTATCCCCACATTTGAATCCTGACATTAAACTAGATGTCCCTTTGACTCATGCTGAAAATACTCTCTTTTAAAAAAGCAAGGTTTTTGATGCAATAGACACTTTTTTCTCTCCTAAAAGTCAAGATAAGGGTCAGAGACTATTCGTATATTCCTTGATGTTTAAATCTGTCAGAACAACAGGTTTCCTTCTCCTGGTCCAAGATGGCTGCTCTAGCTCCTACCATCATACTCACTCACACACACACATGCACACACACGTGCACACACGCACGCACACATGCACACACACACATGTACAAGGCAAGCAGGAGGGAAATGAGAAGGAAGGGAAAAGGTGTACCCATCTCTTTAATGGTGTAACACCTTCATAGACATCCCATTGTCTAGTACTTGGCTGAATAGGTACATCTACCTGAGGGAAGCCAGGAAATGCAGGTCTATTCTGCCTGACCCCAACACCCAACTATCAGAAGACACATTGCTAAAAGGGAAAAAAAAATAGAGGAACTAGAAATAATTTGGAGTTAAAAAAAAATACTATGACAAACAAGAAAAAAATATGCCTGTGGGCCATTTGGGGACAAGAAGAATCGGTGTCCGTCAGAGCTGGGGTAGGAGAGTGTTGCTGGGGTAATACATTCCAAATTGAAATTCTTCTCCACATCAGCGTTCCCCACGCACGGGGAGCACAGTGAGGCTGCATACCGTGCTAATTGTGTAGAGTGGCCGGTTCTCTTTGAGCCGGTAATGTAGACGACACAACCGCCTTTCCTTCCCTGGGAATAGAGGTCGTACGGGAGGGACTACAAGGCCAGGGCCACAGGTGTGCAAGTGGCCCACTGAGGACTCTGTCTCACAGCTGTTGACTGGCATCTGTGTCCTCTTCAGTACCCCATGACTTAGGGACAGGTGGCAATGACCCTGCTCCCACTGTACAGCTCCTAATCAGTCCTTGTCACGCACAATGGAGGAATAGCCATGGAGCATTCTAGAATCTGGAACCCCTGCGTGGAGAAGGAGTCTCCAGCCATCAAGCTGGCTCCTCTGGGCCCTGACTTGGGGCCCTTCCTCTGCTCTTTGATCTCATTTTCATACAAATTCCTCCACCTACTTATATTAAAAAAAAAAAAGGCAAAGAGCTTGAAATAATGACTTCTGAGGAAGGACTGTTTTTCTTCAAAATCAGGAGTAATTGTTTTCTTGCTTTGCTGGAAAGGCAGGCTCTCTCATCTCCTGCCCAGGGTTTGGCCATCTACTTTTCTATGGCCCCCATGAGCTTGTCTTTCTTCAACAGACACGTCCCTCGTGATCCATCACCCGGCCATTATCCTGCCTCGGGTGGGGTGGGATGGAAAAACTCCTTTCCCCTCTCCCTTCAACACCTACGTCCGGGCTCTTTGATTTGCCAGGCTAGGCAGGAGGGTGGTTTCCTGAGGGGGATGACCTCAGAGCCCTCCCTGTGGAGAGTGCACAGGCATCTCATCAAGCTGCAGCTGCAGAGGTAGGGAGTTCGGATCTGCTTCCTGGGAGATAGCCTCTGAAGAAGGCTTCTTTGATGCCCAGCCTCGTGGGACAGGCCTGCCATATGAGCTACTCCTGAAGCAGGAGGATTGGAAAGTTCAAGGCTTGCCTTTGCTACAGAGTGAGTTCAAGGGCAGCCTGGACCAATTAGTAAGACCCTGCCTCAAAAGAAAGAGAGGGCCATCGGGGGACAAGTCGGTCAATCATTTGTTTAGCATGTGTGGAGCCTAGTTAAACCCCTAGTACCCCAAAAGTAAAAGGGGAAGGAAGGTTTCGTTTTGTTCCCCATGTGTGGTGCCCCCCCTGTGAGTGGCAGCTCCTTCCCACACTTGGTGCCCTGGACTACCAGACACCTGGGCCTCCCTGCTGCCCTGCAGTGGCCCACCCCCACACTAAGAGTCTCCAAACTTTTGCCTCTGGGAAGGCCAGGGATCCACCTTCCCTGACCCACAAACTGGGCAGGTTCGCTTCCCTCTGTTCTGCTGACCCTTGGAGGCAGAGCAGCCCATTGCCTACACTTCATGAGAGGTTTGCAGTGTCTTAGTTCCTGTTCTGTTGCTGTGATGAAATGTCAGGATCAAGGCAACTTAGAGAAGAGAGGGGTTATTCGGGCTTCTGGTTCCAGGGGTGGAATTGTGATGTCGGGGTGAAGGTGTCGGGGCAAGTGGCAGGGGCTGTAGCTCCCGTCTCCATCCACAAGCAGAAGCAGAGACAGCTCCCAGGAAATCTCAAAGCCTGCCTCCAGTGACACACCTCCTCCAGCAAGGATCTACCTCTTAAGCCTCCTCAAAGAGGGCTGCTATTCACTGGGGAACCAATGTTCAAACATATGAGCCTATGGGGGCCGTTCTCATTCAAGTATGCCTGGCTTCTGATGATGCCTGTAGCAACCCAATCACGCATGCCCAGTGGTATCCACCCGTCACTCATCCCCCGGGGGAATTGCAGCTGTGGGACAGTAACACAACAATGGTCCCTGAACGTCATTCCCCTGCCTCAGAGCACTCCTTACCCTTGCTTCTCATCACCTGTTGGTCCTGGAAAGTCGCACCACTCCTGAGGTTCAGTTTCCATGTCTGTGTGTAAGGAGAACCGGGTGTGCTCCCTAGGGTCACTGGGGTGTCCCTGCCACCCTGCTTGTGGGATGCTGCCAGTGGCCCCCAGCTGGGTCCCTATGCCTAGAAAAGGGAAGCAGATTGTGAGCGTGGCTGCCGGTGGAGTTCTGGCAAAGCAGCTGGGAGGAATCAGAAGCCCAGGGCTGTCCCAGCTCCAGCTGGGTGCTGCACTGCCATCCAGCTCCTTCTGGTTCCTCTCATGCATCAGCTCAGCTCCTCTGCAAGCTTTGCTTCCCCTCTCAGTGTCCTCCCTCCTCCCCATGCCTGACACCTGTTCCCTCAGTAACTCCCCTGAGAGGTCACCTCCTCCAGGAGGCCACCTGTGACCACCTTCCTCCCCCTCCCATGCAGGTGTGCTCCTCAGCCACTTCTCACCATGCTCCCCCTCCCCTTCCCATGCAGGTGTGCTCCTCAGTCACTTCTCACCATGCCCTATCCCCTCCCTGCAGGTGTGCTCCTCAGCCACTTCTCACCATGCTCCCCCTCCCCCTCCCTGCAGGTGTGCTCCTCAGCCACTTCTCACCATGCTCTCCCCCCCCTCCCCTCCCATGCAGGTGTGCTCCTCAGTCACTTCTCACCATGCTCCCCTCCCCTTCCCATGCAGGTGTGCTCCTCAGTCACTTCTCACCATGCTCTCCCTCCCCCTCCCCTCCCATGCAGGTGTGCTCCTCAGCCACTTCTCACCATGCTCTCCTCCCCACCCCATGCAGGTGTGCTCCTCAGTCACTTCTCACCATGCTCCCCTTCCCCCTCCCCTCCCATGCAGGTGTGCTCCTCAGCCACTTCTCACCATGCCCCCTCCCCCTCCCATGCAGGTGTGCTCCTCAGTCACTTCTCACCATGCTCCCCTCCCCACCCCATGCAGGTGTGCTCCTCAGTCACTTCTCACCATGCTCCCCTTCCCCCTCCCCTCCCATGCAGGTGTGCTCCTCAGCCACTTCTCACCATTCTCCCCCTCCAGTGCAGGTGGGGCTTATTTCTTAGGTGACTTTGAAAGCTTGTGCCTGCCTGTCAGTAGGGAAAGGACTAAGAGGGAGAAGCACCCAGCAGAATGCCTTCAGAAAAACAGAAGCATTACGAGTATACTGTGTACACTCGGAGGTCCGAGCATCACCTTGAATGTCAATCCTCAGGCACTTCCCACCTTTCATTTAAGGCAGGGTCTCTCATTGACCCGGAACTTTACCATGTAGCATGGGTCACCTGGGCTCTGAGCTTCCAGGGTTCCCTTTGCCTCTGATTCCCATCACCATCGCTGTGTGTACACGGAAGTTTCTCAGTCCCGCCAGGTCCTTCCTGGGCAACACCTGTATTTGTAATAATCACTCAGAGGCTAAATATTAATTACAAACTGGTCTATGGATCAGGCTTCTTGCTAGCTAGCTATCACATCTTAAATTAATCCATTTTTATTAATCTATGTATTGTCATGTGGCCATGGCATTACGGGTCTGCTGGCATCTTGCTCCTTGGGTGGCAGGCTGGCGTCTGCTCTTCTTCATCTCTGTCTTCAGTTTGTATGTACCACCTAACCTTATTCTGTCCTGCCATTGACCAAACAGCTTTATTTATCAACCAATGAGAGCAACACATACTCACAGCATTCAGAAAGACACCCCACAGCAGCTGTGATCACAGCCATGTGCCACCACACCTGTGTTTTAGCACAAACCCTGAGGTCCTCAGGTCCTGGCATTCATATGAGAAGGACTTCACCACTGGCATCTCCATAGACCTCCTGTTCTTTCTTGATGGCATTCATTCACCAAACCCATGATTCAGGGACATGCCTGTCAAAGTCCTACCCACATGAAACATAGTCCAGAATGGGTCACCATGTGATGTCAGCAGACACAGTGCACAGGAAAGAACAGAATGTAGATGCTGGAAGCCTGGCAGACGGGATTGCTGTTTTAAAGGAGTGACTAAGAAAGGGTCTTTAACAAAGTGACTTTTTTTTAAAGGTGGAGGAAGAACACACAGGGATCATTGAAGGTCTGTCCATGTGCCTCTAGATAAGCGGTTCTCAATCTGTAGGGTCGCCTATCAGATATCCTGAGTATCAGATATCTACATTACAATTCATAACAGTAGCAAAATTAGTTACAAAGTAACAATGAAATAATTTTATGGTTGGGGTCACCACGACATGAGGAACTGTGTTGAAGGGTCGAAGCGTTAGAAAGGTGGGTTTAGAACCAGTGCTCCACATGGATTCTTGATGCCTGGCATGAATGCCCCAGAATGTCTACAGGCAAGGTAGTTACGAAGAAACAGCACAGTGAGAGAGTTCTAGAACACTTCTGGAGTTCATTTCAGGGGCTGGGGTGGATGTTACTGAAAATGAAACGTATAGTCCATTGATTTGGGGGAAGCAATAAGAGTGATCAGCAGCTATACTACGGATCTCCTCAGAACACTCAGGAGATAAAGTTCTATGTGGCAAATAGAGAAGTCAATATTTTCTCAATTTATTTTCAACTCAGAACCCCCCAGGTGAGAAGCAAATTGCAAGAATTCCCTTCTCTAGATGGGCGTTTGGGCTGCTCCTGTCTCTGGCTATTGTGGGCACAGGGGCTGTGTGTGCTGCTGTGAACATGCTCACAAATATTTCTATGAGACATGATTGCTGTTCTTTGGAATGAAATAACTAGGGTCTTGCCTGGTTTCTTTCCTTCCTTCCTTCCTTCCTTCCTTCCTTCCTTCCTTCCTTCCTTCCTTCCTTCCTTCCTTCTTTTTCCTTTTTGTATTAATTAGATTTATTAATTGACAGTTTCATACATGTACATTATGCACATTGACTTGTCACACATGCACTCATACATTTATTTTCTTTTCTTCTTTAGACAGGGTCTCAAGCCATTTCTGGCCTCAAACTTCCCACATAGGCAAGGGTGACTTTGAACTTCTGACTCTCCTGGTTTTGCCTCATGACTGACCATCATGCCCAGTGTCTGTACTGCTGGCAATGGAACCTAGGAAACCCTAGGTTTTGTGCTTGCTCCTACCAAATAATCTGCGTTCCTGGATATAATCCTTAAAACATGTCTCTTGGAGCTGGAGAGATGGCTCAGCGGTTAAGAGCACTAGTGCTTCTTCCAGAGGTCCAGAGTTCAATTCCCAGCACCTACATGGCAGCTCACACCTGTCTGTAACTCCAGTTCCAGGGAATCTGACACCCTCATACAGATGTGCATGCAGGAAAACACCAATGAACATAAAATAAAAATTAATTATATAAAAAACATCTCTCTTTATATATGTAGTGCATTGTATAAAAATCATATCTTTAAAGTGAAAAATGCAATGTATTTATTTTAGAACCTTAATGGAGTCACACAGCAACCATCACCATAGTCTAGTTCAGGATGTCTTTATCATCTCCTAAGAGACTTGATCTCCATCACTCCCTGTGAGTCCCACATCTCTCTACTCTCTGACCACTCAGCAACTACTTCCTGTCTACAGGGGTTTGTCTATCTTGAAATTTTTGAGTAAATAAAATCCTACAATGTGTGAGTGTTATATCCAGGTTTTTCCCCTTTAGCATGTTTTCAAGGCTCAACCACGTGATAGATAGCACTGGTCAGTTTTAGATTCCCTTTTATTGTCCAAGAACATTCCATCGCCCAGGACATTTCTCATTTTGTCCATTTACTGGCCACTGTCAGATGGACTTGTGAACCATTTCCAGGTTCCTCCCAGCAGCTTACTTTGTGGCTGCCTATTGCTAGCTTTTCACCATTTAAAATTTCCCTTTTTGTTTATTTACATTATTTATTGGCTTATTTGTGAGTCAGGATCTTCCGCAGGCAGAAGGACCTATGCCACGGTCAGATGTGACTGGGTTTTAAGGCTGAGCAAGCTCTTCCATGAAAACTCAGCACAGAGAACAGGCATAGGCACAACACTGCAAATCCATTCCTGACCAACTTAGCCAACCTATCCCCTGAAAATACATGATTAAAAGAAGAAAAGGATAACAGCCTCCATCCACTTAAAGCCTACGTAGGTATGTGTGTGCATGTATATGTATTTTCTCTATTTCCGATGGAATAGGCTTGTAATCTTTAGGGAAATCAACAGGAGAAGTAACGACTGATTATACTATGAGAAAGGACAATTTTAAGGCTCTTTGGAAATAGCACATACATAAAACATTCTTGAGCTGTGCACAAATGTAGGAATTACTACTCTATGCAAGGGATTCACGCCAAAGTGAGCATGCACTTGGGCCTTAATGAATCTCAGCATCAGCAGCAATTTCATAACTCGAGTGACTGGGAAAACCACTGTCTTGTACTGTGTGGTGACAGGAGTTCTGAGGCCATGGGGACAAGACCTCTGAGCCTAATTTACAGCCACGTGTTCAGTGAACTGGGTCTGTTGTATGAATCAAAGTGCTTGGCCATGTGATCCACAACATATTGAAGTTAAAAAAGTAAAACAGCCTTAAAGGTCCTTAGGGGTCTGGACTACACATCTCTGCTCTGGACATTGGAAAAGATGGAGTCAGATTCAGGGTGGACGTGGGAAAGAGAGTGCAGCCTGTCTGCCTGCAGGCTCTGTGTGGGAGCAATTATCTCTTGATTCAGGAAACTGACTTGCTTCCTTCTTACTTCCTTCCACCCAAGCTTGGTCCAACTTTGTTACAAAGACTGTAGAAAGACTTGTCACCTGCTTGATCATCATCATGGTGTAAGGATTTGCCTGTCACCTGTTTGGGATAATGGTTGAAATTTTCGGTTCTCAATTGATGCTTGGCAGTTCCGATGCGTTGGATTGCTCTCAAACAGCTAAAAGAAATCCACACGTCCTATCTGTTGTCAAGCTCATTTAGCAGATTATTCTAAGACTAAAGGAAAAGGAGAGAGCCTGTGCTATGAATCTTTTAAGGAAAATATTACAGAGTGTGAACAAAAGCAAATGCATGGGACGATAACGTGTCAGATCCAAAATCCAACTCAGAAATCCTTTCATGAAGAATTTGAAAATGCCTATATTCACACAAAGTCCAGGCAGGTTGCAAACACAAAAGATGATCAAACATGAACAGCTGGAGAGGGTAGGCTGCTCTCCTGCTGGACCTTCACAGGGATGCTAGCCATGACTTGATGGATGTCTGTTGTAGAGACTTAAGTTCATTTGGCTAATGAGGTTGTCACTTTCCTGTCTGGCATGTCCCTTCCTTCACACCGCCCCATCATGCTGGGTGTTTGGTGACATCTGAGCCAACTTGAGAACTTGTGGTGTGCACAGGTATGGATGTTGTGTTCGTGTGTGTGTGTGTGTGTGTGTGTGTGTGTGTGTGTGTGTATGCATGTGTGCATGTGTGGGGAGGGGGTCAGAGGTGCTGCTCCTCGGGAACCGCCCATCTTGATTTGGGGACCTGGAGATTGCTCATCAGGCTAGGGCAGCTTATGAGTAAGCCACAGGAACCCACCCACCTGTGCCTTCCAGGTGCTATGATTGCAAGCAGGTACCAGTACCCCACCCCATCCTCACTCCCACCGTACCCATGCTACCTCTCTGGCCCCCACCCCATGGCTTTTTACAAACATGCTGGAGGTCAAACCCAGGTCTTCCTAACTGCACAGCAAGCCCCTCACCCACTGAACCTCGTCCCCAACCCCACAGGCACATCGTCATTTTATATTCACAGATGATCAGTATTTTTCCTTTTTGAATCTCTTCTATCCAGATGTGGTGGTGCACACCTTTAATCCCTGAACTCAAGAAGCAGAGGTAGGCAGATCTCTGTGAGTTTGTGACTTGATAGCAACTAGTTGGTCTAACTAGTGAGTTCAAGGTCAAATAAGGCCACGTAGTGAGACCCTGTCTTAAAACAACAGCAACAACAAAAAACTAAATAAATAACTTTTAAAAATAGGATTTCTATTCACACTCGTATAGTCTTTGAAATTTTATTCTTTGAGAATTTCATTCATGTATGCAAAGGTCATATTTATCCTTTGCTCCGTCCTGTTTTCCTCCCGGACACCTTCCTTCCCACAGCTCCCTCTGAATTTCATAAAGAAAGACTTTTCCAAGGCTGGAAAACCTTCCACCAAGCCAGTGGGCAGGCAGGCAGACAGACAGACACCAAGTCTGTGGCTCAGGCCTGTGGGAAGAGGCCACTGGCCTTTACTCTGCCTCTTGACACTGGGTGACGACCTCACACAGCTGATGCCCTACTAAGCAAGCCCGAGACCTAGACCATCTTCTTGCTTGGAGTGGGGAGAATGAGCCACAGACTTATGGCCCACCACCCAGTTACTGCTCTAGCCCAGAATACAGATTCTTATGCCATATTTTCTGGTTTAAAATTGTTGGCAAACAACCATGCAAAATGAATCTAAATACCAAATTTGATCTGCAGGTTGTTAAATTTCCATCTTCAAGATGAATGTGTTCTGAGATGATGGGAAAAGCTTATGGGCCCATATAAGAATCATGATTTTCTCCCAATGTCTTTTTATTAATATTATCAACCAAGACTATCTTTTTATCATTTAAGTCACAGTCCTTGGCAAGTGGATGCTTTGAGTACATTCTCCCAAGTCTAGTTGTTTATTTTATTGTATTATATTTTTTGAGACAGGGTCTCACTATGTATCCCTGGCTGGCCTGGACTTCACTATGTAAACCAAACTGCCTCAAATGTACAGCAATTCTCCTGCCTCTGCCTCTGCTTCCTGAGTACTGGGATAGAAGGTGGATCTCATCATGCCTTGCCCACTACACTGCCTAAGGTACCTCCATCCAGTGTCAAGATCTGATGCTGGGCCCAGCATGACATCACATCCGAACTTGCACTAATGATCCCGGGTTCTGGCTCTCTATCCTCACTCAGAGGAGTTTAATAGGGAGCTAATGAGCCCTACCCAAGCCCACCTTCTGAGCCATAAAAGTCACAAAAGTAAGGTTCCAAAGTCACCATGGAGCTTCTGCTGACAGCCTGTCACTGAGCTGGTGTTAAGTGTTGTTCTTCTGGGGGACTTACATGGCTTGAAAGTGGTGGTGGTCTCCCTGTTTCCGCTCTTCTGCTATTTCCACCACCTCTGGCCCTTTCTTAGCTGTGTCCATGGCCTCTCTACTTACTAAGGTCACAACTAATCAGTTAACTCTTTAGAAAATCTGTCAGGAGCACAGCAGCTCAATTAACCAAACCCCATGACTCTGTAACTATAGTCCATGATCCAAATATGCCTGATACCTAGCTTTGTTAATAAAGTTTTATTGGCATTCATGGCATGTAGTAACATACTTTTGTGTTACCACAGGCCGCTTAAGCCATTGTGAGAGAGATAATATGGCTGATGAAGCCAAAACTATCCACTGCCTAGCTGTTTTCAGAAGGATTTGTTAACCCCTCAGGCCTTTACATCTTCTTATTTTCTGCACAGTAGTAATTATCTGAAATCATTTGGTTTTTGTTTGTTTTTGGCTTCTGTAACACAATATAAACTCCCCAAGGTCATTTCCCCTGTACCTGGAACATAGTAATATCATAATATATTTTCATTGAGTCTACTTAATGACCCCATGCTTTTGCCATCTCTAAAGCAGAGAAGACTTTCAGCTTGCCAGGTCTTCCATCGTAGTCTCTGAAGCAGCCATCATATTTTACTGCCAGCAGGAATGCTGTGGAGATTTGGCGGATTTAGGTGGTGGAAACCGAACCAACAAATTTCACTGGGACAGACAAGGCTGAAACAACAGACCCTCAGCCTTGAGGAGAAAAAGTTAAGATATGAGATCAGTAAAACAGTCAGTGTGGTGTGGTGACCAGGCGTGTGACTAACAACCCAGGAGCGGTTACAGACTCTGCTTATTTCTCAGTGGCAAAACCTTTCGCCATAGCTCTATCTGGCCATCTGAGTGGTTTTGTTTTGTTTTTTGTTTTTGTTTTTTTCTAAAGGAAATACTTCTTGGCTTCTCTCCTAACCTGTGCACTCCTAATTCCACACTACCTGTGCTAATGTTAGCCCAGCTCCATCTTATATCCTGGTCACTGTCTGCACATCACCTGCCAGAGATAAATTCCCAAATCACTCGCTCACATCTCTCTCTTTCCTATGACAAACTTGGAACTACATTCCTCAGTCCTGTCTCATGGACGCAAACTTCTCAGCAGCTTAAAGACCTGGCATTCAGCTGCTGACTCCATATCTGTGAGGACTTTTCCTGCTCTTCTAACTACTTGTGAAGAAGTGTCATTTTACATCCGTCTTCATCATGCTCTCTTTCTCCCGGGTTGTGTTTGACCTAAATTCAGCCTCTAGAACCAAGTCCCTGGCTCCATGCTGAATTGCATGCCAAACACCCCCAAACCACTAAAATTTCTCAGGAGCCCTAGTCCTGTCCTTTGGGAGGACACTACATAGATAGGGCTGTAAAATGTGCCTGCTTGCCTTGTTCATAGGTAGATAGATAGATAGGTAGATAGATAGATAGATAGATAGATAGATAGATAGATAGATAGATAGATAGATAGATAGACAGGTAGATAGATAGATAGATAGATAGATAGATAGATAGATAGATAGATAGATAGGTAGATAGATAGATAGATGATTACATGTGATAGATAGACATTAGGTATATAGATAGGTAAGTGGATGGATGGATGAATAGATGGATGGATGGATGGATGGACGGACAGATAGATGATAGACAGACAGATGGACATCTTTTGGTGGAGATCTTTCTCTGCATCTTATCTATCCTCACAATAAAGGAGATAAATTGATACTAAACAAAAGGAGTTGTGTTAAGGCTCGTGGAGGGTGTTTGCAGAAGCTGCCAGGCAGGGAAACACATTACACATCCCCTGTCTGTAAATGTGAGTAGCCTTGAATTGTCAAGCCAGGTAGAGCACATCGACAAATAACTTAAGTGCATTAAACTCCTGGAAATACTAGATCCTTCCGCAGCCACCGGGGTTTGGTGTGCAGTTGATTAGCATTTGAATGAATCTGTGAGACTTTTAAGGCAAGTTGGTGGATGAAGCTAAGTAGACTAATGCAGTGGATTCCAGAGCCTAATGGCTCCATTTATCAAGGGAGCAGGTTTTAACATAATGCATAAACCTTTCTCACATGGCCATTTTACTATGCATTTAATTCTATTGCAACATGGCACTGCATGCCGAGGAAATAAAGAAGTTAAATAAGGTTAACATTCTGAGAAAAGACAAAAGGAAGAAAATCAATACCCTCCTCATTCCCCAAGTAAAAGATGATTTACCAAAATATGGAAATCTCTATTGGTGACAGAGTCTGACAGATGACAAAACGTGCCGCTGATGCCTCATGATGGGGACGTGAGCTCTCATTTCCACTGAACCCACATCCAGCGTTGGGGACGATACTAGTAGGGTGCTACCATGGAGTCTGTCAAGATTACGAGTTAGTTAAAGGCCTTCCTGCTGCTTTGAGCTTTAAGGGTCCTGAAAACCCTTGTGTCCAGTCTTTATCCCCTGTTCCACAGTCTTGTCTTTTCTTCTAGTCTGTGTCCACTGAAGGAGAGCTCCCGCCCACTCTATCTTTGGAAAACCCACTCATTCAAGATGTTTCGTTTCTTCTATTAGTGATCTGAAAAAAAAATGTACCCTGACATTACAATTCTGATTTTGCCTATCAGAAAGGTCACCAGAGGCTTGGGAAATGAAGGTGTTTGGCCAGGTGCTAAGGGAGGGCTTGGGACTATGCCAGCAACGCTTTTATGGACAGTGTAATTTTATCAGCAAGCCACCTGAAATGATGTCACAGTATAGATTTGAGGTTTCTTTACTAAAGGCCTCTGCCTCATGGGGTAGCTGTGAAGATGTAAATAACCAATGAGCAATCATTTGGGGGGAAACTGAGGATTGAACCCAGAGCCCTCTACATGCCATATCTCCTAGTTTTGCTTTTGAGGTGGTTCTCAGTACTTTGATCCCTCAGACTGGCCTTGAACTTTTGACCCTTGTGCCTCAGCCTCCCCACTAGCCATGATGACAGGCCTGTTCCACTAGTCCAAATTATGGTACTTAGAAGCCTAAAGAAGTCACTTAGATTTTCCACACACATCTGGGTGATATATATATACTGAGAGAGAGAGAGAGAGAGAGAGAGAGAGAGAGAGAGAGAGAGAGAGAGAGAGAGAGAGAGAGAGAGTTTCATTTTATCTGCAAGACACCCAGAGCGATGTTGCGGTATAGATTTGAGGTTTCTTTACTGAAGGTCTCTGCCTCACAGAGTAGCTGTGAAGATGTAAATAACCAATAAGCAACCATTTGGGGGCAAACTGAGGACTAAACCCAGGGCCTTCTACAATGTGTGTATGTGTGCACGTGTGTATATTTATTTATTAGAAAATATACGCTTTATAGAGTTTGGAATGTTAGGAGGAATTTAATACTGTTCACTGAATCTCTCATAGATGGGAAACATTTATAATATGTAGCTTTTATTTTTTCTTTCATTTTTGTTTACATTCATTTGGCGTTTTTTGGCGAGGCGGGGGGGGGGGGGGCACAATGCACATGTGTTAGGCTCAAAGGCAGCTCACAGGAGTCCGTTCTTTCCTTCACTAGAGATCAAATTCAAATTGTCAGCCTTGGCCATGAATGCCTCTACCAGCTGAGCCACCTTGATGACCCGATTCTCGTGTGTATGTGTGTGTGTGTGTGTGTGTGTGTGTGCACTTGTGTGTGTGCATGTGTGTGTGCTTGTGTGTGCACTTGTGTGTGTGCATGTATGTGTGCTTGTGTGTGTGTTTTGAATGGACGTGTATGCATGCATATGTGTATACCTGTATATTCATGTACAGCAGCCAGAGGAGGATATTGGGAGTTCTGTCCATCATTCTCCACTTTATTCCTTTGAGACAGGGCCTCTCACTAAACCTAGAGCTAGGCTTTCAGCCAGAGAACCCTCAACAGTGCAAGGGTACAGGTAGGCACACCCATGCCCAGCTTCTATGTAGTTGGGATTAGAACTCGGGTCTTCATACTTTCGCAGCAAAGACTCTCACCTGCTGAGCCAACTCCATGGCGCCACTATTCTTTTTTTCAGGAGATGTTCCTCTGCTACTTGGATTGAGAACAGTTTGTTCCTAATGCCTATAACAGCCTCATGGTTGCCCATTGTGTCCAAACTCGTGTCCAAAGTCACTTGAAATGTTGAGTCTTCCCTGTTTCCTCCTAAAGATGGTATTCGGTACATTTTTTGGCAGGATGTGGGTATTTGCAATAAGAGTTTTGCTAATCGAAATAGCTGAAACTGGACTCAATTTCTTTCACTTAAAAAAAAAGTAGAAAGTTTGTTCTTCTCCTTTGGGAAGCTCGGCGTCCTTCTGTGCACTGCAAAAACAGCCTGACTAGATAATAGCCTGAACAGAAGGAAGAAATGCGTAAAGATCTTGTTTCATAAAAGTGAGTGAAGAATCTTAACATATTCTCCATGTACCCAAAAGTGTCCTATAAAAGTCACTAAACCCCAACAGG
Organism: Peromyscus leucopus; assembly: GCF_004664715.2. NCBI lineage: Eukaryota > Metazoa > Chordata > Mammalia > Rodentia > Cricetidae > Peromyscus > Peromyscus leucopus. Next base: position 1,546,921 of record NC_051063.1, read on the forward strand.
GACTGGGAAGACCTACGGTCAAGAGCTCAGTTGGTAAAGGGCTTGGCGTGCAAGTGAGAGGACCTGAGCTGCTTCCTCAGAACCCACATTAAAATAAGTCATTAAACAATGAATAAGAGCTAGTCATGGTGGCACATGCTTACATTTTTTATCAGTTGTGTGTGTGTGTGTGTGTGTGTGTGTGTGTGTGTGTGTGTGTGCAAGTACAGATGTCTGAGAAGGCCAGAAGCATTGGTTCCCCCAGCACTGTCATCAAAGGAATTCGAGAGTCATCCAGCGTGGACACTGGGAACTGGACTTTAGGTCTAGGACTCTGTGTTTGCAAGGCAAGCCTGGGTGAACTGCGGCCTCAGCCTTCACACTGAATATTAACTCTTTTTCCAGCATACAGAAAGGTCCTTCCTTACTTTTTAGTGGGGTGGGCAAGGTGCAGGTCACCAGTTACATAACAAACACACAGAGTTGCTGTGGGGGTTCACCCTTGAGAGCATAAACAGAGCACATGTGCATTTGAGTCACCTCAGTTGGCTTTTCAAAGGATGTGTTATTCCTGCAGAGGAGAGAAGCCTAGGAAATGGGGGAGAAGAGATGAACTCATTGTTCTCTGTGTCTGGATGCCTCTCAGCCACCAGGTGGGGGCTCTGGCAGGGACCGACTGACTATCTAGACTATTTTCATACCTCACCAGCCTTAGATCTTTCCTCTGCAGGCTGTGTCTGTTTCTCTCCTGTCCTCTCCATGGATTGATCTGGAACTCCATCTACAAGGGTTCTAGAAAGAACACAGACTTCCTTTGTGTCATGTTCTCCAAATGACTCAACTCTTTGATGTTGGCAATAGAGAGACATTTTTCTCTTTTGCATGATTCTAGTTCAAGTTCCATTTTGAAATTAATAAATGTGCTTTGCCCAGTCACCCTAATCCTTGGCGATACGGCCCATTGAGACAAAGATAGCCCTTTTCAAGTTTCTGCTGAGGTCATTCTCCTGCTAGGAAGCTGCTTCCTATCGCTTTTCATTCCTCTTAAAGTTAGTGTCGCAGACCCTAAGAGCACATCAGCAAAGATTCTGAAAGCAGTGAACCATCTATCTTCCAGGGAATCTTCACAGTGAGCTGTGTGTTGAGACTGTACCAGGAAGCAACTGTGGTACAAGAAAGCAGGCGAGAGAGATCTGGAACTCTTAAAAGATGGTTTTAATTCTCCACGAAGCCGCCTCGTCGGTTAGCCTCTCTAGTTTTGTCAGCTCCTCTGCGAAGTGGAAATGAATGGTGCCATCCCCAAAGGGCTGTCGTGGGGGTAAAATAAAAATTACCAGGAAACTGCTCAGCAAACTTTGAAGTGCTGTACAGACATAGGAAAAATCCACCCCAATTGGCAGTGTGGGACCTTGCTGCAGAAAATAGTAAACCAGAGGGAATCTGAGAGACACGAGTACAGGAAAGGAATAGCAAAAACGGACATAACCATCCAAACCGTTATATTTGAATTCTTTTAGTTTTAAAATCTCTCTCTTTTTTTGTTTGAGAATGTCCTATATGCACATGATGTGTTTTGGTCAAATCTACCCCCATTCCTTACCTCCAGTTTCTCCTCTTACCGCCCTATTTTCCTCCCAGGTCCATGTGTTGTTTTTTTGTTTAACCCACTGACCCATAGTGCTAGCAGTATGCACATGGGCGTAGGTTCGTCTACTGCAGCCTGGGTCACCTCTGGGGGCACAACCCTGAAGAAAACTGACTCGCCCTGTCCCCCACAGCCGTCAGTTGCCAGTAGCTCCTCAGACAGAGGAGGGGTTTCATGAGCCCCTCTCCCATGCATGCTGGGATTCTGGCTGGCTTGATCTTACAGAGGTCTAGAGAATCTAGTCCTCTATGCTGTGAGTTCATGTCTGCAATGACACTATATGTCCAGCAAATACTATTCCACAGCAAATGTCTATTCCCTCTGGCTCTTACAATCCCCCACCCTCACCCCAGGCCACAAAGATCTTTCCCAGTAATTGAAGAACTAGTTGCATCAGACACCACATTTAACATAGATGCAAACAACTTTACACACTTGGCAAAATATTTAAAATACCAGGTATTTCTAAAATTCATCTATGTGCATGTGTGCAATGTGTGTGTGTCTGTGTGTGTGTGTGTGTGTGTGTATGTGTGCATGTGTACATGAAAAAATCACAAGTAGTTTACCTGCCACTCAACTTGATCACAAAAATCGCAGGCATGAATATGCAAGGAAGTTTGAATGTGTGTTTGTCAGCAACCGAATATTTGGCAAGGGGGGAAATTAAAATAGATTGCACTTAGAGCTGAGGGAAGGAAGAATTAAACACAAATTTACAGGTGAGTGTTAGCAAACTGCACATATATATAGTGAACGATCGTCGGAAATAGACCTGTCTAAATCCACTAGGAAACAGACATTCTGTGCGTGCTGTTGTGTGTTTAGAATGGGAACCCTCGGCCTAGGTTTCTCAATCGCAAACTGCTGTGTCTACACGGTAGCACTCGGCTCTCAAGAGCTGGTAGGATGAAGGTGATTTGAGACATTTCAAATAAAATTTCGGATAAGGTCGAGCCAGGGTGGTCAAATCAGGGAGACAGTCAATAGGAATTTATGAGATCATCCACATGCTTGTGAATTATGGTTCACTAGATTACAATGAGGGAAAGCCTCAAAATGTCAGAGGAGAGAGCAGTTCTTGGGTGCTGGCTTGAGAGACCCAATGTCACAGGGCAGGGCTTCAGAGTCACACACCTGCCTCAGGGTCTGAAGCCAGGCCATGAAGAAAATACTGGGCACCATCAGAATTATCTTAAAAAGTTTCTGAGACCCTCTGTCCTTAAACCTTCTCTACTCTCCGTGCGGCTTTGTAAGTGCTTTCTCATCTCTTTGAGGGGTTAGGAGGAGATGGCTCAGTAGATAAAGTGCTTGCCATGCAAACTTAATTTCTCCAGAAACCCCATAATAGCCGTGTAAGCACGGCAGTCACCCTCTAATCCCAGCACTCGGGAGGTGAGACAGGTAGCCCAGGGGCAAACCAACCAGTATGACTAAGCCAAAGGGCAGCATCTGGGTTCAAATGAGAAACTCTGATTTCATACATAGGATAAGAGATGGAGGAAGACATTGGACATCAGCCTCTGACTTCTACACACACACACACACACACACACACACACACACACACACACACACTGGTGCCACACACATTTAAACATACATATGCACACACACTTTCAACACTGTTTAAGTTCTTCTTTGTGCTCCTATGCCCACAGAAGACAGGAACCTAACACACACACATGCGCATACACACCTTAACACATAACCTTCTTTGGTCATTTTAATATCCACAGAGGTTCAAGAGCTGTTGTGCTTAGAAAGTACCAGAAAGAAAAGCCCCACGTGCATGCTGTACTCTGGTCTTCTCTGGAGATACCCAGGGCGAAGGACAAGTGGAGATATGTGCAGGAATGAATGACTGTCCAGCACTAGTAATCGACCTCCCTGCTTTAATGCTGGAAGATACTTTGAGGCTTAAATGAAACAGAAGATGGCATCTTCCTTCAGGACCATGTTAGGAAATTGGTGCACATGTACCTTTTAACACCTCTCCTGCATGTGAACCTTGCTGACTGTTGACGCAGGATCACCTCCATGATAATAAGACAGCGCTGCCTTAGTGAAGCTGTGGACACAGAAATGCACAAATAGAATTTAATAATAATAATAATAATAATAATAATAATGCAGTCATTCTCCGTGTTGATTGCTGTTGTTGAGATAGTTATTTCTTTTGTGCTCGGTGACTCCAGGCTCATATCAAACCTTTCTGTGCTGCTGCTGTTTACCTGTTTGACTGGTTTACACAACTGAGTGGCACCTGGGAAGAGGGAGCCCTCATTGAAGAACTGCATCAGTCAGATCGGCCCGGGGCAAGTCTGTGAGAAATTGCCTTGATTGGTGGTTAATGTGGGAGGCTGGTCCACTGTGGGCAGTACCATTCCTAGGCAGTAGGCCCCAGGCTGTATGAGAAAAGCAGCTGAGCCTGAGCTGGAAAGTGAGCCAGCAAGCAGTATCCTTCATGATTCTGCTTCAGTTCCTGCTTGACTTCGCACCCTGACTGTGCTCAGTGATGGACCATAGCCTATAAGCTAAAATCAACCCTCTGCTCCCCAAGTCATGGTGTGCTTCACAACAAGAAAATAGAAGGTAGGACACTTGTGGAAAGGAAAGATGATATCTTTGTCTCCTGCCCCAAAGAGTGATGGGTGAAACAGGCTTTGGAAAGTGTAGGAGACCGTACAGGCAGAGTACAAAATGAGAAAACAACACCGCAGTATCCCAGTCCCAAAGCATCCCAGATCTGGATGGAGTTGGGACCAATGCTTTCTCAAGGATGTGACAGATGGTTGAGCTTCGGGCACCTCTGTCCAGGGACCCACTGCAGGCAGATGCTGGTGTGTGTATGGAAGCATGCATTCCTCCTAGCATCGTCTGCCTTGGGGGATGTTCTTCCCCAATAGATGTGTGTCCATCTCCAAGAGATAAGGACCTAAGCAGCAAGAGACCTAAGTTGAATTTTCTTTCCACAGTGGAATGAAGTTCTTATGAGATGTGCTTGTACTCCTGGATGACAGGAACTTCATCTCAACCGAGTCAGGGCATCTGAGTTGACTCAGTTCCTAAGTTTCAGAGGCTTCCAGATATCCAAAGATTTGGGAGTTCTTAATGATCAGCAGGGTCCATGTGACCTCTGTGGAGATGTCCAGTCTTTGTCCCTACCGATCACTGGTTGGAAGCAAATAGGAATCTGCAAGCATTTATCTAAAAATGTCTCCTGTCCTCATCCGTAGTCAGAGCATGCAAGCCTTTCTAGTCTTTAGCTCCCTTACCATTGTATAGTGCACAGCACACTGGGGAAACTGAAAGTACTCCACAAGGCACCCAAATAGAGGCCTCTTCTGCTCTTGCAGCCCCTAGTATTTCCAGAATATTCACTGATTCATCTCCTCCCACAAGGATCCACTTCTATAGGGACCAAGGATCCCATCCAGCAAGTCAGCCTTCTCATGCACCCATGTCTGCATAGCTCAGGTTCTCCCTCACTGTGCCAGGATCCCCAGAAGCCCCTATACTTTAGGGAGCAGGAGATGGAAGGGCGTTGAGCTGGTCAGTGAGCCTCTGACCACATTCTGCCCTAAAGTTACTTTGTCAGGATATCTGCTTTTGAGACCCTCAAGCTAAGACTTGGCTTTCTGCTTTGTGATGACCACTGTGAGCTGCTGTGATTTGGACACAGTTTGATCCCTAAGAGTCATAGGTTACAAAGGTGGTTCCCAGGATAGTTGGCTCCCAGATCTCACCAGGTGATCTTAGCCCCATGGGCTCTCACCATTGTGACATCCTCATACTGAAGTCTTCACCAGAGGCCTCACTGATGGGGGTATCTGACCTGATGTTTGACTTTTAGATTCAGAAACTGTAAGGATTGTCAACGTATACAGCCTTGAGTATTTCATTACAGCAACGGCACATGAATCGATCCTTGAGGCAGTCTGCCTCTTACAGAGCCAGGAAGGTCTTGCTTAAGAAGTAGGACTCACAGCTCCTTCTTCAAAACATTCTGCAGCGACAATGATCTGCCAGCATCAAAGGGCCCTGAAGGAGCTGCATGTGTCATAGTTCTTTGCATAATCTATATGCCAGGTTGATGACCAGTGAATTGTGTTGATCCTTTAATGACAATGTCAATAGCTTGTCTCTTAGAGCCCTTAAGCCCAGATCCAAGCACATCTTAAGTCATTAATGGTACACAGTTTGAAACGGCGCCCCCCACCCCCATCACAGCCTCTTCTGCTACATCCGTAAAGGAGGTGAAAAGTAGTTCTTTATGCTCTGTCATTCTTGAGCAGGATTTTTATTATTATGTAAAAAGCAATTATAACCCAGACAAAAACAATTCAATGTGTGAAATGGGAAAATAATTCTATTGTCACTGGAATGCTCCAGTTGGGGTCTGCCAGGTCCATAGTGGTGTAGAACATAAATCCATGTGCTCAGAGCTGCAGGTCACTGTAAAATGTGTGGCCGTCCCAGGCCACCTGGCCAGGCCAGCTACATCTTCTTCCATGACACAAATACCCCGCTGGTGTCCAGTGCCCGGAACCCGTAGCTCTCCCCAGCAGCCTCCAGAGCCCCTATCACTCTCCCCTTCTCCATCCTGACCTCTCCAATTCAGTGATGTCCGTTCTGCAGCTAAGAGGGTCTTTTGAAAGTCCAAATGTCATCAACATGTCACTGGACTCCATTGAAACTGCTTCAAATTCCTCAGTGGTTTTATGGGTGTGCTGTTTTCTAGAGACGCTGAAACAGAGTCTCCCAAGCCAAGTGAATTTAAAACCACAGAAATAAATGTTTAAGGTCACAGAATCGAGGAAGGGGGCATGAGGCACAAACTGTGTGATCCCAGTACTTGGAGAGCTGAGGCAGGGTAATTACAAGTTTGGAGCGAACTTGGGATACATAGTGAGACCATATCTAAAAGCAAGCACAGAAGGAAGAGAAGGAGGAGGAGGAGGAGGAGGAGGAGGAGGAGGATGGGGAAAGGAGGAGAATGAGGAGGAGGAAGAAGGCAAGGTGTGGGCAGGCCCAGCCTCTATTTGAAGGTTCTAGAAGGGTCCTTTTCTTTTTCCAGCTTCTAGCGTCGTGGCCTTGTGGACTAGCCACTCTCATGTCGCCTCTGTTATCACTTGGTACCTCCCCTGCGTCTTCTCATGTCACTTCCCTTTTGTGTCTGCGTCCAAATTTCCTGTGATGCATTAAAAACACCAGTCCTTGGAGTCAAGCCCACACTAAAGGCTTCATCCTAACTTGATGACATCTGCCAGGTTGGTCTGCCCCCTAAAAAGCCACAATTCCAGGTTCAAGAGGTTGAAACTTCAACCTGTCTCAAGGACACACAATTCAACTCACAACTTTATTCAGAGACACCCAGCCCCTTCTCCGTATCTCCCAGGCCCAGGGGCGTCTGCCTCCCACCTCAGTTCTCCCCTGCTACCCTGACAACAGTCCTCTGGCCCCTTCAGCTCTTGCTTCCCACTTTAACACTTGTCTGTTTGTGGATCAACTCTTGCAAGCTGCGCTTTCTTCCGGAAGGACCTCCCGCTCCTCATCCCTTGTCCCTAACCACACCCAGCTCCCTCATTCACAGCCACCACATTTCTTTCTGAGCAAATCTACCTGCAGGGACACACAATCCAGCACCCACCTTTCCATCTGTGTCCGTTCTTCCATGCCATTTAGTTCTGTGGACAGTTAAATATTTATTTGGGTGATTGCTGAAGTCATCCCACTTGCAGGAGCTGGCAACTGGGATGAGAGCTGGTCTATGATCAGAGTAGATACTTAATAATTACCATATGAGTTCACAAAATAGTCTGCAATTATGCAATGTCAGTATATGATTGATATCGCCTATAGGTCACCTGATGACTTAAAATGTGTTAATGATTTATTTTAATCATTTTTATTTGTGAGTGTGTGTGTGTGTGTGTGTGTGTGTGTGTGTGTGTGTGTGTGTGAAGGTGTCCGTGGAAGCCAGAAGCAGAAGAGAGAGACAGAACCCCTGGAGCTGGAGTTACATGTGGTTGTGAGCCGCTTGATAAGTGGGTGCTAGGAACTGAATCCTTGTCTTCTGTGAGATAGCAAGTGCTTTGACCACTGAGCTGTCTCTCCCATCCCAGGACTTTTTACCTATAGACAATTATATTCTCATGGACTCCCCAGGTTTTAGTATCTTGAGAGGTAGTTCTGCCTTTTCAGAGGAGTGTGTTAAACACGTCCTGTTGCTTGGCTTCCCCTGCGCAGCTAAAGGGCAACCTCTTCATCAGCTGGCTTTAGGAAGTGGACATCTAAAGAACCTTAAAAATGTTTACAAGAATAAAACCCAACAAAAGGAAAGCAAATGTGGATAGTTTAAAAGAAACAGGGGAGCATCTTTATTTCTTCTGATATGACCCATCACACAAAAGAGAAGCCCAGGATCCTCCGTGAAATACCTCATTAACCCTCAGTAGCTGTCCTTCAACTGGGCATGATTTCTTCACACCGCATGGGATACGAAGAGTTACTTCTCCAGGAGGAATAAGTGTGATATCTCACAGCTCACTCACTCTGGGATAGCTAACGGGCTACACTGGGAGCATCACTGTTGGCCAGCACTTGTATGGACAGGACGAGCCTACTGATGACCACTGACCCATGTCTCATTTACAGCATGTTCTACCTCTCCACTGCCGCTGGAGAAGGGGGCCACACAGTTAGAAATCCGTCTGTCCCGTGTGTTGCCCCCTTCAATTAGTGGCTTATCTTTTAATATCTCTCCTGAGAGTCAAAGAAAATGTGTACTTTACTTCTCTAGATAAAATTGCCATCCGCTAAACAGGATGAGCATTTAAATCCCAGTGACAAAGAAGTTGATGAGAACATTTGGCGGGGAGAGGGAGGGAGCCTAAAAGGAACAGGTTAACAAAATCTCTCATTTCCGGAAGGAAACTTTAGTAGGTGTTTCCTAATCCTGACTAGCAAAGGGTTGATGCTTTGATGAGCACATATGTGGCGTGGACATACACACACACACACACACACACACACACACACACACACACACACGAGTGCACAATGGCTCAGGGCTCAAGTTTCCATATTAGCAGAAAAGAAACAGAAAGGGATTCCAGTAGAGGAAAGAAACCATTCATCCAGTGGGTTTGGCAGTTAGACACTTGGGGGAAAATGACCCCTTATTAATATGCAATTGTCACTGTGTTAATAGTGAAATATCGACCATTCCTCGCCTGATACACACCAACTTATCCTAATTTATCTCAGAAGAGAGTGACTTAGGGTTTCATCCTACATCTTCACAGCCTCCATCTGGCCACAGCTCAGGGCTGTGTTTATTTCTTTAGTAAACATGGCTAGCTGAGAACCGGGGAGAGGAGAGGATCACCCACGCTTAGTTGTTTTTTGTTGTTGTTGTTTGTTTGTTTGTTTCCCTTGTTGAAATTCTGATTTTGCAAGAAAAACTTCACCGAAGCTGATTTTGTGATCAGATGATTGCAATGTCCTTCAGCAAAAGTGCTATTCTATTGGAAATGTAAGACCTGAGAGAAACCCACACTTCGCTCCACCACTTGACTTGCAATTGCTCAGAGCCCCTCATAATTTTCCCTAAGGACTTGGCTCTCTTCTCCTCGGGGTCTCCCAGTATTGGTTAGTGAGGGGAAAACAATTGCACATAGGAACCCTACTAACCCATCTTAATTAGCTGCCAATTGTGTAAATGATTTCTTTTTCAAAGTCAGATTCCCCATGCATTTATTTATCCGTGATTTTGATATTATCTGTGAAGCAACCTCATTTGGATAAACGGGGAACTAAGCCAGAGACTGTAAGCCTTTCTGATGGGGGATCCTTTTGATTTACAATTTAAAATGTAAATGTTTTGGGTCAGGCCTCTGGAGAAAAAAAAAAGTGAAAGAATAATTCACAAGTGGAGACTCTGCTCCTTCGAACTTAAACATTTATCACCAAGAGGCACACAGAGCACTGTGCCGAGTATTTACCTACACGGCGGCTTTTATTGCTTCGGATAGGTGTTGTTGCACAGAGGCTCACATAAACATTTATATAGGTTTTAGAAAACAGTTGTTAAGGAAAAGGAGCCGCCTTCTGTTTACACAAATTCCGAACAAAGAAACATTGCAGAGGCTTCCGGTAATTGACATGTGGGCGTGTTTTTTCCAAGGCACCGACTGGAAGAAGTGAGTCTCGGAGATTTATTTTTGACAGGACTTGAATTGCTGGTAGTCTGACACATTTTTGAACAATTACTAGACACCCGGGTGTTTAAAGTAATAGGTACTGTTTGTGTGAGGGAGGGGAAGTTTTGAAACTGCTGGCACAGAACAGTTTTCCACGTGATTTGCAAGATGTGTGTGTTACATGTGTACCCTGAGCCGCCCGAACATATATGCTTGACTCCCCAAAGGATACTCTTCTTTCTCGACATAAAAGTCACACTTTAAAAACAGGACCCTTCACTTGAAGAACTGGTGACTCACAGGAACTCAAGAGAGGAATGGGTTTCTCTGCTCACTGTCAAGTTCCGGTTTGGCTCTCCGTCAGTCCCTGAAGTACACAGAACAGAGAGCTCCGTCCTGTTTTGTTTCAAATGTCTTAGGAACCAGGCCTGACTGCTCATTAATTAGTGGCTATCTTTCAGGCCCTTCTAAACATTGTTCAGAACTAGCGATCTGAACTCCAACTGCAAGATTTAAGTTCACAATTTGTGAGCCGCCCCTACCTCCCTCCTCCCCCTCCCCCGGATATAAAGCCACCACAGCTGCCATAATTGGCAAGGCGCGGATGTCTAGTGTTATCTAAGTCAATGCTTTCTTTCCTTGCTCTCCAGCCGTCTGATGGACAGGAAAGATGGCCGGGTTTCTGTCCTCTACCCTGAGTCCTGTGGTTAAAGAAGCAATGCCCTCTCTAGGAAGGAACCTGTCTGTCTTAGGGACCTTTCTGTTCTCATTCTCAGGCACGCAGGTCAAGGCAGCCCAGACCTAACCTCTGTTATCCTCACTGGTGATGTGGGCTTCCTCGTCCATCCTGTGGCTGTCACCTCCCAGCCTGGTCCAGAGACACACATGATGAACCTTAGAGAGTGGTACCACCTGTATTTCTAAAAGGGACAGTTCACCCTGCTGTGCAGGAGATGCCCAACACTTCAGATTGTGAATGTCTTTAGCACTTGCCCTTACTCAGGGGTGACTTGGCCCCCAGATCACCCCACAGACATGTTATCAGTTAGCAAAACAAAAGGGTGGGGAGGGTGCTGGGGAGGCAGCTCAGTTGGTAATGTGCTTGCCATGCAAACATAAGGACCTGACTTTGATCCCCAGAATCCACATTATAAAAGCCAGACATGGTGGCCCACACTTAGAATCCCAGCTCTGGGGAGGTGGAGACAGGTGGATCCAGCTCCCTGGGACTCTCTTTCCAGCTAGCATAGCCTTCTTGGCAAGTCCCATGCTTGTCTCTAAAACAAGATAAAAGGCACCTGGACTCCACATCCATAAGCATCCACACACGCACACACACACATACAGTAGAGTGGAGGGGGAGACGGCTGTTCTGACTGATGTCTAATGGCTGGAGGCTACTATTGGTGTTGAGTGTCTTTCTCACAGCAGGGGCCACGTAACAAGAAGTCTCTGACCCCCAATGTCAGTTGCACCCTAACTGGAAAACCCTGTTGGAGAATAGTGGATGAAGTTATTTCATGACTGTTCTGAGCTGCCCCGTACCACACCGGAAAGCTCAAGTTGTTCAAGAAGCCATCAAGAGTCTAGTAGACTGAGGATGGTTCTTTAAAGATAAGCACAGAACTCCTACCCCTTCCTGGTTTCATTAAAAGAGCACACAAGTCAGTGATTCCCAACCTGTGAGTCACAACCTCTGTGGTAGTCGAATACCTCTTTCACCAGGGGTTGCATTTCAAGATACCCTGCATATCAGATGCTTACATTACAATTCCTTACTGTAGCAACATTGCAGTTATGAAGTAGAAATGAAATAATTTTATGGTTGGGGTCACCACAACACGAGAAACTGTATTAAAGAGTCACGGCATTAGGAAGGTTGAGAGCCACTGACACAGGTAATTTGGATACCAGTGACCCCGTGAGAAGTGGGTCCCTCTGTACGCCTGTCTTACAGTGAGCTCTTTAGTAATGGTGATAGTGCTGCCCCCATCCAGGCCTCATCTGGTAAGTGGAAGTACAACTGTCCTTCCTTGTCCTCTTAGTCCTTGATAGAACTTGGCAGGTGACTCTAAATGATGTCTTACTTCTTACTTACCCATCTATAAGAACTTATAGAATTCATAAATTTCTTGCAGACTTTCAGTGGCATGATGAAAAAGAGCAGTATTGGCTTAGATGGTTTTCTCAAAATGTCACTATAAAGCTGAAAAATATAGTAATTGAATATGTGAGACGGAGATATTCTCTTATTGTCTACTGAGGGTTGGAGTAGATAAAGCCACCAGGACCTTGGGGAAAATGAAGGGGTGCTCTATCTGTCTGTCTGTCTACACATCCACTCACCCATTACCCATCCATCCATGTGTAAACAAACAACCTTATATCCACTCCCTACCTATCTACTCATCATCCATCCATTGACCTGTCTACTCATTCATGTATGTATGCATACATCCAGCCACCCATTCATTGACTCATCATTTGTCCATCTACCTACTAATCCATCCATCCATCCATCTTCTCATCCATGCATTCATACATTCACCTATCCACCATCTATTCATCATTTACCCATCCATCCATCCATCCATCTACTCGTCCATGCATTCATACATTCACCTATCCACCATCTACTCATCATTTACCCATCCATTCATCCATCCATCCATCCGTCCATCTCCACCCACTCATCTGTCCATTCATCCACTCACTCATCTAGCCTTCCATCTACACATCCATGCATGCATACATCCACCCACTCATCATGTATCTAGCTACCTACTGATCCATCCATCCAGTGATCTATTCATCTACCACATCTGGATAGAAATACATCTGAAATATAATTCACTAATGGTTAGAATTCTTTTTCAATGCTGGGATATTGGATGGTTTTAATTTTTTTCCGTAATAGTTTTTTTTCCCCTGTTACTTAAATACAGTAAATGTGAGTCACTTTTAACAATGAAATTATTATCTCTTAAAAGGAAGTGTCTGATACGGGATGAACTAATGGATTCTTTTCAACAGTCCAGCCTGGGAAATGGTTCTGATAGCTGAACCGAGGGCTACTTGCACACTATTAACTCCATCTGCCAAGTGGAATGCATCCCTCTGTTTTCAGTTTGGGGTCCAGCTTGATGGATGGGACTTTTTCATTGTGAAGTATGCATGTTTAATTATCATTTTCCACTGACGTCACTGTTGGTTACTCACACTATACATCAGCTGCGAGCACAGGCTATTAATCACAAGGGTTCGGTACGGGGTTTCCCTGGGCCAGACTTCTGATATTTACTTTAGGATATCCAAAGTGTGGATACTTCTGTACTTCTGAATTTCAAACCTCAAGAAGTCTGATTGAAGAGACAAGAAATGGCAGGCATGACTTTCCAGTTCCAGGTCTGTAAATGACTTGTGTACACACAGCCTCTTACGCATTAAACCCTCTGGCTCAATGTCACGTCCCCTGAGCAGCCCTCCTTGACCACTTTTGAAGTTAAGTATGTATTCCTTTGATCAAAATATTCTTTCCTTCTTTTAAAAATATTTTAAGAACATTTAATCTGCGGCTGGGGTAGTGCACACATGCCACAGCTCGTGTACATGTGGAGGGCAGAAGACAACCCGTGGGAGTTGGTTCTCTCTTTCCACCACGTGGGTCCTAGGGTTCAAATTCAGGTCGTCAGGCTTAGCAGCAAGCACCTTTACCTGCTGAGACACCTCGCTGGCCTAGTGATCTATTCTTTGATTGAGAAATTAAATGTCTCCATTTTTTTCTCATAGCATACCTTTCTGTGCTCAACCATACAAGTCACTACATTGATGAAATAGAATCCTTATATCTCTCCCCTTCCTCCTGGAGTTTGGGCCCCTGAAAGGGAGGACTGGAATTCTCTAGCCTTTGTGTTGACGTGGGGCCTCACTTTGTCCCCTTTGAGAGAGCCATTCAGAATTTAAGTCGAATCAAGTGGGTTTAGTGTTGAGTATGAAAACCTATGAAGAATGCAATGGTAAAACAAGATTGGAATTTTTCAGCACTTCTATTTGTTGGAATAGGTACTGACTAGTGAGGCGGATAAAACTTCCATAACAGCAAATAAATGAAAGACAAATTATGATTGCTGTATGCCTGAGTTTCGGGGACTCTTAATAAAGGCATATCCAGATTGGGAAGTAGCTTCTCAGAGAATCCAAACGTAAATAGCTTCTTTGAAACAAGATCTTAAAACACCTCTACTCCAGTGGGGCAGGCATGGGGGACACTGAGGTGTACATGGTTTATGTGTTCTCAGAGCGGGGTTCCACTTAGCAAGGGCCGCTGCAGGAGCAAGGACTTGTTTGAAGCTGCGTAACTCCCAGTCAGAGCCCCGGCCCCTCCCTGGGTATTTGGCCTTGAAGGTCAGTGTTTTTCCCATCTGACCACAGCTGTTCAGTGTCTGCCTTTGTCGCTGGTGTTTCTACCATGTGGAAAGCTTTGAAAAGGCTCCAGTCACATTTTGAAACTTCATGACAAAAAATTGAATGTCATCCAGAGAATAGTTTAGGATTTAAACATCGCTGTCAATCTAGGCTGTCATCACCAAGAGATTTTTACCCTGACGATAGATCACGGTGATGTGCTGGGCCTGACAGGTCCTGGACTGTTAAAACGATTGAGAACAGAATCTACCAGGCCATGCAAATAAATAAAAAGAGACAGGGAGTCTCAGACCTTGATGCGATCGCCTTCTTGGCTGTCAGGTTCATGGACTTCCCCATCTAAGCATTTCCTTTTCTACCATGGTAACAGTCTGTGTAATGGGGAGAGAACCATTAATTCAACATTCTCATGAGTGCAATAGTTGATATATTTGATCATTGAATGACTAGGGGACAGACTGAAAATGGGGACACAATTAGACCTGAAGTCAGATTCCAAAAGCATCATGTGTCAGTGGACAGAAAGGGCAGGTCATGGATGCCAGTCGCTGATATAAGCTAATCTAGGCCAGCAGGGAAGGTGCAAGGGCCTAGTGCGAGGAGTCATGGAAGATGAGATGCAGAAACTGTGCGGCTTCGGATGGAGAAACAGACACAGAAGTGGTTTGGATGGAGTGATATAGATGGGAAGGGCTTGGTGGAGTGATGTCGACATGGGAAGGGTTTGGACGGCACGATGTAGATACAGGAAGCAGGCCACCATGACGGACAAGAACTAAGCCACCCCTAAGCCAAGAAGAGATGAGGATGAAGATGTTGGGGGCAGCGGGGTAAGCCGCCATCCCTGACAGCTAGGAGACTCATACAGCACTAGGGATGCAAGATATTCAGTTGTCAACCTGGGGGAAACCAGGACAAAGACTAAATGCTTCAGCAAGGTAGGGGGCAGATTCTTCAGGGACAGACCAAGCAGGGGAAGGAGCCAGTGCTGAATGTGATAAACAAGGAGACAATAGCTATGTGTCTCACCCAGGGAACCTCCTCCACCATTTCTGCAGACCAGACGCCTGAATCTTCACTGTCTTCGTTTGTAGCAAGAGGTGGTTATACCAGATGGGGTTCCAAGGCTGTTCTTGATTCAAGAAGAGTTGTTAGGAAGTCCAGAAGAAGAGTCACACAGTACACTGTTTTAGGAAGATCTGGCAATGATCTTTATAGAGAAGGTGGCTGGAGGGAGGGAAGGCGAGAGAGAGAGAGAGAGAGAGAGAGAGAGAGAGAGAGAGAGAGAGAGAGAGAATGGATCAGGAAGGGAAGGTAACGATAACCAGGGACTCGAGGGGACTTGATGACTTTGCTTTTAGCCAGTCCTACAGTTTTCCAGCTATGCTGTGCTGGAAAGGGTTAAAGTACAGAAGGGACTGGCAGCACACTACCATTTCAGACAGGAAGTGACTGGAGAAAGAATGATGAGAACTGGCGTGCGATTTTGGAGTTGTGAGTATTTGCATGGGGGGGGGAGACTTGAGGATAAAAGGCGATGGGCAGATGAGTTTTGATGGGAAGATGGGAGGGAGGGAAGGGGGGAAGAATACTGAGTCCATGTGGGAGAAGTCTCCAGGGTAATGAAGATGGAGGACCGTGAGCTTGGCAAGATCAGCGCACAAGAGGATCCTCTGGGGCCTCTGTGCAGCTGGAGGTGAAAGGATGAATCAGCCTGGGAGAAGAGGCATCTAGAGAGAGGCGGAAAGACTGACGAGGGCAGAGCCTCGGCGCTGATCCACATATTAGGACCAATTTGAGATGATCCAGGGCTAGGAAGGCCAGCAAGGGGGGAGTGTGGGGGGACTCAGGAGGGTTAGGTACATGGAAGCCAAGAATGAATCACAGAGAGGGGCAGTGGAGGCATCAGAGGCTGCAGAGGTCAAAGCCAAACAAAGCCTGACAAAGGGCCAGTGGATGTGGCCACGAACAGATCATCTGTTATCTCCACAAAGGGGGTGAGTGACTCATGGCTGGATTACATCACCTTGGATAAAATTAATACCAAGTTTCCTGATAGTACTTGCTAAGATGCACTGAGAATTGGCTGCTTACTCTCCCTACGTCTTCTGAAGTTCTTAAATTCACGAGCATGCTCATCTCCTTTGAGTGTCGGGGAATATTCGATCACACTGTGAACCCCGAGTTTGCATTTGTGTTGATTAAATAAAGTTAACCTTGGGTCAGGTGGCTGAGTTAGCAAGTAGTTGACAGAAAGTGATCGTAGAGCATCAGAGGGCATCTGGAAGAGATAGAGAGACGGATACCGATCTCCATACCGGAAGTAGTATGGAGGGGTTGGAGTGGTGAGGCTTGTTTTGTTTGGTGGAGCGGAAGGACATTCTTTGGGAGATGCCAGCAAGGAGAGAAGGTTAACTAGTAGTGCTACTCATCCTCTCTGGGGCAACAGGTTTTCACCCCAGCCTTGGAATCTGGAGTCTTATTTGTAAAAAGAATGGTAGAGATTTAGTTAAAGCTACCTTTAGTGACAGCAACAGAGCCGGCCCTGTGGGAACAGAATTCCCGCCCGGCGGTGGCCTGGGAAGCTGGGCTGCAGCCTGAGCAGCAGGCGGTAACTGCGGAGTCACAACTGCGGGCTGAAATAGCAGTAGATTAAGGCTGAAGTTAAAACAACAGTCCTGCGGTGGAAAACTGAAATGTGCCCCATCTGCAGGGTGGCCATGTTTCTGTTACCCAAGCCTCCACCTTTGTGACACTCAGAAAACCAGCTGCTCCCATTCACTCCATGCACAGGCAAGGGATGACAGTTAATCTTGTCCGTTTGACAACATTTAGAATCAACTAGAGGTTAAAACTCCCTCCCTCCCTCTCTCTCTCTGATTGTGTGTGTGTGTGTGTGTGTGTGTGTGTGTGTGTGTGTGTGTGTAAGCATATTTCCACAGAGGTTTAACTGAAGTGGGAGACCCCCACCTTGAATGTGGGTGACATCACCCTATGGACTGAGATTCTAGGACGGATAGAAAGAGAAATCACGAGTGCCAGCATTCGTCTTGGTGCTTCTTGACCGTGGACTCGGTGGGATCAGTCACCCCAGGCCCCCACGGTCACGCCTTCCCCACTGTGATGGACTGTATCCCTGCGAACCAGGAAGCAAAGGAAACACATCAAACCCGTCTTTCCTTTAGTTGCTGAAAATTACCACAATGGGAGCAGTAGCTAGTAGAGCTGGGGTTCTGTCGTGTGCACACACACATTTATATCCATTTCTAATCTGATTTTATAGCTCAAAACTTGTGTGTTCATTCTTAGAGAGATATCTATAAGCCAATGATAAAAAAAAAAAAAAAAAAAAAAAAAAAAAAAAAAAAAAAACTATAGAAGACCTACAAACTTCTGAGTAAGATCTTGCTACTGGAGAGAAAACTCAAAATAAGGACCCTGGAGAGATGTTCCCACACCAAGAGCCCCTGCTGCTCTTCCACAGGCCTTGAGTTCAGTTTCCAACACTCACATCAGGGGGCTCACAACTGCCGAAACTCCAGCTCCAGGGAATCTGCAGCCCTCTTCTGGCCTCTGTGGGCACGCACGCACACACACACACACACACACACACACACACACACACACACACAATATTTTTTTTAAATAATAAGGACCTTGATGTTGTCTGAAGGCATTTTGCAAAAAAAAAAAAAAAAAAATTCCAATAATAACCACTCCTTGCAAAAAGGTGCCAAGTCTAGGAACACGCAGGCCCAGCACCTAGCAGGTGCCTGTTGGATATTTCCAGGGTAAAAGAAGAATGTGATACACAGAAAATGTGAGTTAGAGGAGATTTGAAATAATCGAGATTTTTGTAGCCTTTATTAATTTTAGTCTTGGTCTTTGTGAATCAGGAAGCTACTATATTTTTATAAAAATTATTTGTAATTAGATTAAATTGGAATAGGATGAGGCTGGTTGCCAAGGTACCGGGAGGAGAAGCTAGGAAGGGCATAAGGTGAAAACAGAGAGTAGCTTTAGCTAGACTGGTATGAGCGGAGTGAAGAAGGGGGGAATGTGGAGTCTACCGGGAATAAAAGTCAGTTGGACTTGGCTGTTTGTCCAACTTAGAGGAAGAGACTGGATAGTGAGCGGGAAACGTGGGAGGAAATGAGACTCTGGAATTGCATCTGGGAACTGCTGGGTTTGAGATAACTGTGAAGGGTTTTGGTTTGGTGTGGTTGTTTGGTTGGTAGGTTTTTGTGAACTTCTTTCTAGGGACAGAACCCAAGAGGATTCCAGTAGACTGCAGGGTGGTACTTTGATATCCCTGCCAGAAGTCATGGCAATAGAAGGGAAAGCATCCTCACACTGGAGAGCTTCTCCCGGAAGCTTCATAGAAACAGGAAGAGCAAGCCCGGAAGAGAGCCATGTTTAAAGTGAGGGAGTAAGATGCCTGTGCTAAAACTTCAGATTCAGTGTTCAGAGAGCTGAGTAGAAAAAATAAGATAGGATCATTTTCTAGGTGGGAAACTGAAGGGAACCAGGCATTTCAAAAGTGTAAAAGTGACTAATTCTTCCCTGAGGCCATGAAGGCACAAGGTGGGGACAGGTGGACTGGACTTCCAAAGATGCAAGTGCTGGATCGACTTGGAGAACACATTCCCAGGAGGACGGTGGGAAATGAAACCAGGTGGGGCGGGTCAAACAGAGAGGGGAGAGAAGTGAGGACCACAGCACTGATGTGCTTGTTTCTCTGGCTGCCAGGCAGTGGCCAACGTAGACAGTGACGGCGGCTTAACAATGGAGATTAACCTCTTATGTCCTGTGCTGTGTCTCAGGGACCTCAGTCCTCAGTGACAGAAAGATCCATCATGATAGTGAAAATGGGGATCTTGAGTCTCTGAGTCTTCTGAGGCCCAGCATGTGCCAACTCTGTCTCAAATAGCCAGGTTATATGTCAGTCAGTCTTGAAAAGTATTAATGACTCCATTCTGACAGTAAAGTAGTAATTATTATACAAATAGAAATGGCCATTGATTGTTGATTCTGTGCCCTGTACCATTCTAAACACCCCTTTTCTCCATCTCACTAAATATTACAGACAATTATTAACTTTTCTTTCTTCCTTCCTTCTGTCCCTCCCTCCCCCCTTCCCTCCCTCCCTCCCTCCCTTCTTCCCTTCCTCCCTCCTTTCCTTCTTTCCTTCCTTTCTTTCCTTCTTTCCCTTCCTTCCCTTCCTCCTCCTCCTCCACCTCCTCCTCCTCCTTCTTCTTCGATAGGGTCTCACTATATAGCCCTGGCTGGCCTGGAATTCACCAAGCAGGCCTCAAACTCAGAGAGATCCACCTGCCTCTGTCTCAGTGCACAGATTAAATGTATGTGCCACCTTACCAACCTCTTCTCTCAGAGCAATATTGGGAGCTACAGTTGAACTGCAAATCCTAGCTTACACAGCTGTCTGTCAGTCAAACCATGGTTCTGACTGGTCCATGTTATAGGTGAAGGTGAACTGTGCCCCACAGATGCATGTGTTTGAAGCCTTGGTCCCCCAGCTGACAGTGCTCTCTTAGGAGATCATGACATCTTTAAGAGGAGGGCCCTAACTGGGAAGAAGTGGGTCACTTCCAACAGTTCTGGTCTAAGATCACTGTTTCCAGGGCTGCTGAGATGGGAGGTGTCTCAGGTGCAAATCCCTATTTCTTTAAATTCAGCCAAGCCTTCCCTGTGATGATGGACTCTGTCCTCTCAAAATGTGAGCCAAAATAAATCCTTCTTTCCTTAAGCTGCTTCCATCAGACTGGCAGGACCCATGAGGAAAGCAACTGGTTGCGTCTGACTGCTTGGCCCAAATCAGGTGACACCACCAGGCCCCATAGCTGCTACCCAGCCAGCACTGGCTCCTGGCTACCTAGAAACCAGGCTGCCTTTCCAAACTTGTTCAGCTTACCTAATTTGATAAGAAACATTGAGACTTGAAAAGCAATTACACAGAATGATTCAAATCGTAAATGAGTTAATACATCTGCGTGCTTATGGTTCCAGACACACAGAGAGCCTTGCATGTGTGTTATCCATTATTACTTACTAAAAGGCTCCAGAGAGAAATTGGTCTGCCACCGTCTCCTGTGCTAATCAAACATTCTGAAAAGTAGCAACAATTTCCCTCCCAAGGACAGCTGAATCCCTGCCTCTAGAGGGGAGTTCTCAACTCCAACTTTAGGGAAAGGATGGCATTTCCCGTCTTCGTTTTGACTGTCTTTGTAGGAACTGATATTGTTGTAGGCAAGGACAAAGGTACAAATGCAGACATTTGACTCAGCTTCGAGCTGTCTGGTAGCATCACAGGGAGCCCTTGGAGCCTTATCTTTTTTAAAAAAGACAGAACAACTAAAAAAACGTATACCCCTCCAAGGCCATGGCCTCCGAGTCTGAGATTAACATGATCCCAGTTTAATCTCAGTTGTCATAGAACTCAAGAGGGGTGGGTGCTTTGAGCATCTGTGTGTTCGCCAGCATTTGCTTGGGGGATCTTTCTAACAAAGCCCGATGTGTTACCCTGCTCCTGAAAATGCAAACCTGTCTCAACGTGACAGAATTGAAGTCTAATGTGGAGTTTGCACCTGTGTGTGTGAGAGAGACTGTGACCAGAAAACTGTGCCTGGCTGCCCCAAAGCAAGCAGAAATGTCCGCCTCTAACATGCACCAGCCACGTCATCTCACCAGGTGTGTTAAACAGGGTTCATTCAGCGAGCCACACCCTTGTACACCCGACGACGACACTTTAACCTAATCTCATTTTCAGGGAGCCCTCCCCCTACTACTCAGTAGCTCAGCTGCAGCCTTCCCACACCCACTTCCACCGCAGGGCGTTTCCCAGCTCAGGGTCTGGTCCGCCATGGTATTTCTGTCTTTTATTAAACATCTGCCCGATATAAAATGACGCTACTGTTTTTATTGGATTCCATCTTTGTGTGTTCACCCGTATACTGGAGTACATTCAGTATGCTTACATGTGAAGGCCAGAGAGCAACCTCAGCTCTGTCTTCCTCAGGCTTTATCTAACCTTGTTTTAGGAGACACAGACCCTCTCTTGATCTGGGATTCACCAGCTGAGTGGATCTGCCCGACTCTGCATCCTCAGCTGGGATTGCAAACATACACCACCATGCTTGGCTTTTCACACGGGTTCTAAGGATCTGAACTTGGGTCTTCGTGCTTTTTTGTTCAGTAAGCACTTTACCTCTCCTCAGCCCTGGGGCTCTGTCTTTTGCACTCTGCGTTACTGACATGAACATTGTATTTCTAACCACACTTTCCCTGCAAGCTTCTGTGGTTATCTCACTCACGTTGGAAAAGCATGATCCACTTCTGAACACCTGTATGCCTTACAGCAGGACTGACTGGAAATAAATACAAAACAAATAAAATCCTTACCCATTATTCCACAAATAGGAAGTAGACTCAGAGATGAGTAAGTTACCAGTGCTCACTCAGCATGAGCTATTCCTTCACCCCACTCTTATAAATGGCTTCGGAACGCAGAATTGGACAGTCATACCAGCCAGCTTCAACAGTACACACTCAGGAGGTTTCTGGAAAAGCCCTGTTCACAATGGTCCACACACACACTTGAATGCCCTATGTATTTTTTTTCAATCACGGAGGTGATTCCCTTTGTACATACTAACAAAGTCCCATCCTGCTCACGCGTTAATAAATTTTTCTCATTTGTGTGGGCTGCTGAACAGAGGCAGTGAACTGTTTCACTCGGCGGGTGGTGGGGCTGTAATGAAGAACCTTCTGATTAAGTAGACTTCCAGGCTCTTACCGTCCTCGCTGAATGCGAGTTGCCATTAGTAGTAAAAGTAATTACCTGTGTAGAACGCGCTGATTGCATCAAGTACCCACTACACGTCTGCAGAGGGAGGCGTCGCTGCTTCATGGCATCTTAAGGGAGCTTCATTTGGTGTCGATTTCACATTTCAAGTGAAGGTGCATTATTTTGGGAAAACACGGTGCTAGCTGGATGAACTAGTCTTTCAAGTCTCTCAAAAGATGTCCTGAGCCCTGGGCAGCCACTTGCAAGTGGCCTCTCTTCACCGCAGAGCCACGAAGGACACCGCACACTCTGGGGATGATAAGCACTCTAAACGTTGAAGAATCTATTTGGTGAGAGCTGATTAGACGTGGGTGGAAACCTGTGCTTCCGTCTCTGAAATCACTAAGTCCATTACGTGAAACTGGCTGGGTACTTAAAGCAGTAATTCCTAAGAAATTGTCTGTGCCAAATCTCGTTAAATGCCGTATCACATAGTTTCACTAAACTTGAAATTCTTCTCTGATAAGAATATTGAGAAACAGGGCCGTCGTGATCACGGATCTGACACTCAGTGCTGTTCATTCCCAGCGGAGAGGGGGAAGTGGACACTGAGTCCCACCCCTAACCAGGAAGCGATGCACAGTTGCTGCAGAGGGATTCTTCCACATTTGCATTGACAAGGAGGCTCTAGCAAAGATGCATCTAAGTACCTGGTGTGTCTGCCGGCCTCCTCTTAAAAGTACGATCACTACGGGGATTACCAATGTGATTTTTGCACGAGTAGCCCCAAAGGTGACATTCCCTAGGTGGGAAGTAAGATTATTTTTAAGTTTAGCATTGTTATTTAGGCTTCTGAATCGTTTCCATAATCATAAGTCGACAGAAAAGTATTTTGGAGCTTCCTTCCATGTTGAGTGGCCCATCAGATGCGGGCTGGGCATCCCTCCTCACCATGCCCATCTCCCGGCTGTGGCCACCTGGTTTAGAAGGCAGGAAGAGGGTAGGGAAGAGACAAATGTCAAAGCTCTGCAGACAGGACCAGATTTTGTTCCTGGACACCTCCAGGAGAGCGTGGGGAATCGAGACAGGGTCTTATACTGTCGCTCAGGCTAGCCTTGAACCCTTGGCAATTCTCCCGTCCCAACCTTCAGAGTTCTGAGCCATTATACACATTTTATAAGAAGGAAATCTAATAAAATCCTGCAGTTAGCACTGGACACCTTGAAGAAAAGAGACAAGGGGTTAAACTTTGATGTCGCTTTTTGCAGCTTTTCTTACCATGTGAAAGTTTCAACTTCAAGAATGTATAGCCTTTTCTTAAAAACAAAATCAGACCAACAAAAACCCAACCCAACCTTTCTTCCCTTAGCGTCATTTCATTTATCTCGGGGAAAATCAGAAGGCTTCGTTATTGTCACTTTGTTCTTTAGAATTCTCTGATTTTAAAAAAAAAATCCTCTAAAATATTATTAAAAATTAAATAAGATAATATTGCCAAGGTATTTTTCATAAAGCTTTCCACAGAATAAACATTAATCAAATTTACCGTGAGTAATCCCCCTTGCCTCCCTAGCTGCACAGATCTAGAGCCCAGAGAAAACGAAACAAGCACACAGTAATTACTGGAAGTTTTCATTTCCTTCCTTCTTGGTAATTTTAGGCTTCGGAATCACACAAGTCGTTGTTTATAAATTGGTTCAATTGCCCTGTGATGAATTGCAAGGAAGATCTGGAATTATTTGTGTGTTAAAAGTTACACTACATTAAGGAGCATCTGCAGGGCTGGTGTGGTGGCTGGGTGGGTAAAGGGGCTTGCGGCCATGACTGACGACGCAAGTTCGATCCCGAGGAAGGTTGTCCTCTGACCTCCACACGTGCAGCATTTTCTCTGAGACGTGGAGTCCTCACTCAGCCTGTCTTCGACGCCCTGCGAGGATGTGTTCCGATCTCTCAGTTATCTCTGTGTGGGGGCCAGGCTGACTGTCCACTTCGGGCGGGTGTCAAGCAAGGCTGAGTGGGTTGTAAGGAAGTACAGACCTTTGGGAAGGAAGAACTGGACAGGTAACAGTGGAGAGAACAACAAGCCCTCCCAACACAAGTCATGGCGGATGTCAATGAGGGACGGTCCGGGTGCACACTGGTCAGTTAGTGCTGATTGGACGGATTTTCTGGCAAGAATGAGATGTTTTGTGGTAAATAATGATCTCTTCCTGGGAGCCCACCCTGCCTGCAGGAGTACAGGACCGTTGCTGTATCTAGGCAGTGGCGGTTATTAGGTACCCACTCTTCACAATGTCCAGTTAACTGGACACCTCCAAACCTTTGTACCCATTGTAGCCCCACATGTGAGCAACTCATCCAATCTCCTTCCAGTTCTGGAGATCTCAACATAAGCCCAAGAAGCAAATAAACATCCCTAGTCAAGATCCACCAGTCAGAGGAGCAGAGAGGAGAATGAAAAACAAATAGAGAAGCCGTGACCATGGAAAGGACGAAGCAGAGAATTCAAGATGGCAGAGGAAGAGTCGGGGGTAATGGCAGAGGTTTCAGCGCTGGATCAAATGGCAGCGAGGGTGCTCCCGGGAAATAGAGCAATGATGAAGCAGGCCCTGCTGGAAGAAGTCCTGAAGATTATCTTCTCAGAGCTGGGCCTCATGCCTTTGGCTGAAAAAACAGACTGTCGTGAATGGATAGACTAGGGGTCAGGTGGAGAAGGAAACTGCTTTTGTCCAGGACGCCAAGCTTTTCCAAGTAGAAAGTGACCATGCTAAGGGATATTCCAAGCGGAATCTTCACGTCCCAGACCCAAACCTACACATGGCCTCGTCCCTGCAGTTTTCCAAACAGATCTTCTTGTGTAGCAAGCCATGCACACAGTCAGTCGCTCCCGTCTGCACAGTCCGGTATGAAATTCCCGTCTTGGATCTTGGTCCCAGACACTGACGCCTTTGTTCTGATCACCATTTTTGGCAGAACACAGAGCTCTTGGTGCAAGGGCCTCCATCCTCAGCTACAGACAGACACTTATGAAGCGTTCAGATCAAAGCAGAGCAACAGCTGTGGGCAGGGCTTCCAGAACAGGCCTTCTGGTTGCCGTCTGTGCCACTTAGAGAACAGGGCAGGGACCGCAAGGAGTAAGAGACCTCACCTTGTGTGTTTTATGTGTGTTTTTATGGCTTCTTCCAACTACTTAGAGAAAAGCAGTAGATCTATTGGTTCAATGATTGACAGAACTCATATAATGTTCACATGAAGCTAGCAGGCTGGCTTTGTACCCCTGTCTCCTCTAGCTAGCTGGAATCTGGTGGCATTTGGTGGCATTTGGCTATACCTGTTGTTTTGCTAACAGGACATCTTGGTGGCTTTTGACTGGTACTCCAGTAATCAGGATAAAATATAATTGTCTCCTTCAGGCCTTTCCCCAAACTCTTCCCTCCATCCTTCAAACTCCATCCAACTCCACCCTCTCTGGAAGCATTCCAACACCCTACATCATCAGCTGGAGTCTGTTCCCAGCTGTGGCTAGAACCTCTGTCTTTCTTACTGCAGGGGCCTCTGCTGGAAGGCAAGCTCTGGGTCTCTGAAGAAGCTTTTGTTGGGAACTTACTATGTGCCAGGAGCTGGATCCGACTCTGGGAGGTTAGCTGCAAACAGAGCATGCCCAGGTCTGCCCTTGAGGAGCTGCAGGCTCCCCTGTTAGACTGTCACTAAAGAAGCCACCACACCAAGAGGGGCAGAGACCAGTTTTGTTGAGAGCTATGCAGGATAAAGTTCAGGCCCTAGAAGGGGCCTGTGGGTTTGTTTCCTGAAGGCCTAGCAAAGAACTGGTATAAGATCAAGACCCTTTTACAGAGAAGAAAAAGGCTCTCAAGCCTTTGCTTCACAAGCATAAGGACCCTGCCTTGGTCCCAGCACACACTGAAGGAGCCCGGCATTGTGGTGCACACTTGTGATCCCAGAGTTGGGGAGGCAGAGGCAGGCCAGTGAGCCTAACCTACTTGGTCAGCTCCAGGCCAACCAGAGACTGTCTAAAAATACAAGCTAGACCTGAGAAATGAAACTTGAAGGTGACCTCTAGTTTCCACCTGCCTGTGTGCCTGCACACCCCACTCGTGCACCCTGCACACGCATACACACAGACACTAAAAATAAAGGAAAGAGCAGCCCTCGGTGGGTGTGTGAGTGGGCAGAGGGGTGTCAACCTTGGGTGGAACTCTCCCTGGGCCTTGAGTGTGAAGTTGCCGAAGCCTTTGTTCTGTGGGACTGAGAACCTCAACCACAAAGTCCAAGTCAGTAACTAAATTGAAAACTGTAAAGCTTTCTATCCAAATGGAGGTTTTACGACTTCCAGAAACCTGTAACATCCCCCGCCCCGTGGGGATTCCACTGTGGATTGATGCATGGCAGTTTTTCAATGTCTGATTTATTCCTGGCAATCGTTTACTTTCTATAATTCACTGAAGGGTCTGTCTGAGAAGGAGAGCATTTTGAAAACTCCAAGGCTAGAGGCTCTTACCTGGGATGGCAACCAGGAACGCAGAGAGACACCTGCTGTCACCACTAGGGTCCCTGCTCTGCTCAGGCAATGTCCTAATTCAGTATGTAAGAGGATTAGGAGTCAGAACATGAGGCTAGCTGTGGAGCGGCTGCTGTAACGCCACACCTGGCTTCCCAGGGCAGAGCTATGAACACACATCATACAGACAGCCCCTGCTTTTCTGTGAGAGAGCACGACTCTGTGGTGGCCTCTCACGGTCTCTACTTGCCCCTGGCACTCTACAGTCCCACCGATCTCCTCTGTGAAAGCTGTAAAATCTCCCTCTTATGTTCAACAGGGTGTCAGCTGAGAGGTGCAGCTTACAAGCTCATGTCCAGTGGGCCAAAGTGTCTAAAATAAATGTTAGCTCATAAAACATGCGTGGCACATCCGTGGGGCTCAAGGAAAGCTGACCCAACATGGAGCGAAAAAATATAGTAAGTGAATGGCTTAACCCTGTAGTGGCCGGTGGAAGAATGTTGGGTTTGGGGTTTTTGTTTGTTTGGTTTTTTTTCCCCCTTACCTTTTAAGCAGATAAACAAATAGAAAAGGAAATACATTTTGTTTCCCTAAAAATGATATATCTAGGTTTTTTTCTAAGACTTTTGAGGCTTTTTTAGTTTCTAAAGAGAGTGGATGGAATGCCCACAATGCACAGTGCACCATGCTAAGCCTCGAAGATAAAATGGTGATGGGAAGGGTGCATGAACACTGCTCAGTTGGTCCAAGGCTCATATGACATTCATTGGTGAGGCCCTAGATTTGATTCCCAGCAGCACCCAAAAAAGTGTGCTTGTGCGTGATTGTTATCCAAGCACTTGGGAGGTAGAAGCAGGAGAATCAGCAGTCCAAGGGAAGATTCCACTCAGTAGAGAGTTTGAAACCAGCCTCAGCTACATGAAATCCAGCCTCAAAAAAAGTGACTGAAGAAAGCTTCTCTCTTGAGGAATCCACAGCCCAGCTGGGGAGACTGATGTTAAGCACATAAGCAAATAACTATGATTTCCAGAGTCCTAACAGCTACCCAGATAGTTTTTGAAACCAGATCATAGGATTCAGGGCTACATGAGAACTCTCGGGTAAACTAGCATTTTAGATGAGTCCCAAAGGGTGAGAACTGTCCACATCTGAGCCAAAGAGAAAACCTCATCAGTAACAGGAGGCAGCCTGGGGCAATGCTGAGAAGTTAGTGAGAAGAATGGGGGAAGCCAGAGGGCTGGAGACAGATGTGCGGATGCCTGAAGTCTGGTGTTGGCAGCAAGAGATTCCTCCAAATGAGTGATCTTACACAATGAAATTTGAACATGGACTTCAGCCTGAGTCAGGGGTGACAATACTTCTTACGATGGAGGTACCTCATTTCCACACCTTCATAACTGACCAGCCGAGGATCAAGTAGGGCAGCGTCAAGGGATGTCTGGAAGTGGTTTCCAGAGCATGCTCACAACAGCTGTCCTGTCTTAGATCTGCAGGATAAACAAAGGTCAGCGAATCTTCTGCTTCCAGGCCGGAAGTCACTGGTGTATTTATTCCCTCTGAGTTTCCAGGCTGTGCAGACTCTCTCCAGCCCTGCGCCACTTCCATTTCCTGGTATACATTAAGTGTGCCATGTTTCCATATCACAAAACACACACACTTGATGCCACTTAATATTTAATTCAAATAAAATACTTGTTGTATCAAATAAAACATTTACAGGCATGAATCTGTATATTCCCTAAGGATGAACACTTTAAAAGCCACGTGACTTCATGCTAGTGCGCAGTGGCATTTGAAGCAGTACACAGATAAACGATCCTAATAATTTAATTGTTGTGTATTTACCTTAATGTGTGATATTTATATAAAATGAAGGCCACATCACAATAGCAATTTTGTAGCTGTAATGGCTGATTTTTTTTTTCACTGTCAGTTGTAGCATAAAATGTATTGTTTAAATACAGCTGTTTATGGGTTGGAGAGATGGGTTAATGTTTAAGGACACTGGCTGTTTTTTCAGAGGACCCAAGTTGGGTTCCCAGCACCCACCTCAGGCAGTTTACAACCACCTCTAACGTTAGCTCTAGGGCTCTGACACCCTCTTCTGGCTTCTGTGGACACCTGCACCTGCATGCACACACACAGACAGACATACACTGAGTCACACGTACATACACATAAATAAATATGCAGTTACATGCATTTCAAAAGTGAGCTTATGGAAAGCAAAGATTAGGAGACATCAGCTATTCCTGTATTGGCAAACTAATGAAGAGAGGACAGATCCACTGAGACTTACCCACGGGGTGGGGACCCTTGAACAATCCTGTTGACATTAGCTTGTATTTCCAGCTCAGTTTTTATCTCTGACATGAGTTTCCCTGTGTCAAGCAAAGCCAGAGACCCAGAGGCTTTGCACAACGATGCTTTAAATATTTTTGTTTTATTAATTTACCTGCTCCTTGCCCACCAAGGGAGGGCCCTTGACATCAAGTCTTATTTTATGTGGAGGAACCTCAGTTGACTTGTAAGCCGGCCTCTCTACCATTCTACATTGTCACATCCCATCAGGCTGTATAAACCGAGTCCAGCAAATGTCAGCCAGAATTCAAAGCCAGAATCCTCTCTCTGTCTTCACCCTAGCTACCAGATGGTGTTTCATCAGTCAAGTAGAGTCTCCCAGTGTTCCTTGTTGACTCTGATCTGTTTGACAAAGTGTGTGGGTTGTTAGGCTATTTTTCCCTCCTGACAGCCTAACAAACAAGCTTTCACCTGGGGGAATAAATGCTAGCCACAGGAGGAGAGACACTGTATCCCTGGTAGGATGCTCTGTGTCACATGCTGTGTCATCAGCTCCTTCTGAAGCCCTCCTCAAGAACATTTTCCTCCGTCTTGTCATCTGTACACGTCTCTGTCATTTTCAAAATTACTTCTGAAGTCTCGAGTTAAGATGGTATGCTCCATGAAAAGTAAGTGAGGAAGGATCTGAGGAGCCATGGCCAAAATGACAGCCCGGGACAGGGACACTGATTGTGAGGTATCTCTGTCACCAGATCTACCAGAACAGGGCCCCTGGCTTAGTCCAGGGACTAGCCATGTTTCTGTGAAGAGGGCCATGGAGTCTGCAGGTCATCCGTCTCTGTAGTAGTGCCTTTGTAGGAAAGAAGCTACAGACTGTGTAAACAAATGGCTTTTTCCAATAAACGTTTATTTACAAAGCAAGTGGTGGGCTGTGTTTGGCCCAGGGTAGTTCAGTTCACCAATGCTCAGCCTAGAAGGTGGGAGTTTAACCCTTGGAATCAAATAGATCTGAGCCATACCCTGGTTCTTATAGATGCCTGCTGTGGGATCCTGAGCAAAATTCAGCAAATCCGGCCTGTCTTACTCATAATTGAAATCACAGAGCTTTGCATGCACTGAATAAAAGGGTAACTGACTCCAGGATTCATTATCTTGATTATCTTCACAATTAACACTAAAGAGTCAATCAGGTCTCATCAGACTTTAACCAGTTTCACACTACTTCAGCATTTTATCATATTGATATTGCATATATATGTGCACATATATGTATATTTGTGCATACACACATATATAATCGCTTTCTTTCTTTCTTACTTGGTTTTCTGTTAAGCTATGAATTGATCATATGACAGCCTTTGGCCCTTTGCTTGTCTTTGTAAATAAAGTTTTATAGAAACACAGTCATACCTACTTATCCCTGCATTATCTAAGGATGCTTCTATCTTACAAGAGAAGAGGGAAATCTGAATAGTCAGAGATTTGTGCTCCATGGTCCTTTACAGAAGACATTTGCTCACCCCCATACTGAGCAAGAAAAACCATTAAACCCCATATTTGATGTGTTATGTTTCTTTAATTTTTGCTCAGACATCTCCTGAGAACATCTCACCTTCCCCTTCCAGCCTGTGAGCTACTGTTTAGGGATCATAGTGGTTGTTAGAGTGACCTTCCAACATCACTGATATTCTGTACCAGGTCATGAAAGACCAAAGTGGGGGTCCCCGACTTAGTGTGAACTAGTGTTTTCCCTCAGGTTATCCTTAGTAACTGTTTCTTCTTCAAAGAGGTCTCCCTATGCGAAGTTTACCCCAGAGTAAATTCACCCCGCCCCACTCTGCCCAGCTTCCTACCACACTCTCACTAACCTTCTATACAAGTCTGCTGAGAGTCTAATGTGAGCATCTGCAATGGGGATATCATTATAATAGGTGTCAAAAATGCCACTGCTCTCCCAGAACACCCCGATCCTGACAAGACAGATGAAGCCTACAGCTTTCTGTTTGTACTTAAGCTCCCAGAAGCCAGGACTGCTGGCATTTTCTCACATTGTAAGTAGCCGGTGGCTGTTCCTTTAGATATCCATTTGTCAGGAAGATTCTGCCTTCCAGAATTTTCCCCAAGATTTTCACGCTGCAGTGTGAAATCTCTTGTAGGGAATGGAAAAGAATGTGCTGCTGTCTTTGGGCTTTGATGTTTTACATGAGAACCATCATTATTGTAGCTTCCATGGTAGAGTGTGTCAATTGGGCCTTTCCACTGAGAGTTAGCTGCAAACCCCAGCACAGCATGGCTTAAGCAACTGGCGATTTATTGCCAATTAACTAAAGCATTCAGGACAAGCTGGCTTCAAGTATTGCTGGTTCGAGGCATCAGGTCACAGTGTGCAAAGGCTCATTCTCACGTCTCTGGTCCACTTCCACATGTTGGCTCCATCCCATGCCATTATGTTGCCTCATGGCGGCCAGGTGACCAGAAGGTCTGCTCTCTGTCCTCTCAGGGCTCTGTCCGGCCTCAGCAAGCTGCACAGACCAGGATACTTCAGCCAATGTCTCGTGACCTACGATTGGGTATGCCAGTGGCCAGGCCCACTTTAGCCAGAGAAACCGAATGCTCTGATGAGCTAAATATAGGACATGTCACCCACAGACCTGAGGTGCAGCTTGTTTGCGCGCCTCGAGCTGTGTGAGTAACAACAGGGCCTCCTAAAGCAAGATCACAGGGAGTCAGAAGCACAGCAAATGAATGACGGGAAATCAGCAAATTTCTCCTACAGAAACAACCAGCTTGTTCACCAGCCGCTTTTTTCCTTTGCTTCCCATGGCAGACTGTAGCTGGAGTTTTCTCCAGTCCTGCCTAGACCACAGTCAGGACAAATCTCTCTCACCTGCCAGTCCCGCAGCTGCTCAGACCCAGCCAAGTAAACACAGAGACTTATATTGCTTACCAACTGAATGGCCATGGCAGGCTTATTGCTAACTGTTCTTATATCTTAAATCAACATACTTCTAGTAATCTGTAAGTTGCCATGTGGCTCATGGCTTACCAGTAACTTAACATCTTCTCATGGCAGCAGCTGGCAGCATCTCTCTGCCTCAGCCTTCCACTTCCCAGAATTCTCCTCTCTGCTTGTCCCGCCTATACTTCCTGCCTGGCTACTGGCCAATCAGCATTTTATCTATACAGAGCGATATCCACAGCAGCAGAATTTCTCAGCAATAGTGCTCGTCATATTTGGGGCCAGATTGTCCTTTGTCCTGTGGTCATCCAGTGAACTGTCAAATCTTGAGCAGCATGGCTGACCCCTCCTGTTAGATGGCAGGAGCAGCCACTTCCTGCCTCCCTGTCCCTACAGCCCATCCTCCTGGTGTCACAGCTTGAGCTGAAAACCATCACTGTCTAATGCTTACACGTTGGGAGTGGTGGGCAGAGAGTCAGGACACTGCCCATTACTCACCAGGGAAAGGATACTGAAGGGAAAGAGTAGTTCCAGGGTTGAAACTGATGACCCTTCAGCACCTCATTCAAAGTCTTCATTGACTGGTACCTTCTCCAAGGAGCAGGAAGGTCTTTGGACCCAGAGGGACCCGGTCAAACCCATTGGCATTAGCAAGGTGCCATGTCAAGTTGAAAAAGAGTCCTGGGGTCAGGAGCGTCAAAGCTCGAATCCCATGTGGATCACAATCTTGGTCTACAATCTCCTGTGATATAAAGACCACGCTAGTGTTAATGTGGGACACATTTATAACTAATGGGAAGAGACAGAAATCCTCATTTTTTGTATTGTTGTGATTACAGACATCACTAGCCAGGGTCCCCAACCTGGACCCACAGATAGCTGGGACCAGATAACAGAGGAGGGTCCGGTGCTCTGTAGGATGTCAGGCTGCATTCCTAGCACTGTGCTTTTCATGTCAGCAACAGGGTCAAAGGAGACGCTCAAAAGTGTTTCTGGGGCTGGTGAGATGACTGGGGGGCAAAAGTGCAGGCTGTGTGAGCATGAAGGCCCGAGTCTGGACCCCAGACTCACATGGTAATCTGTTCTGTGTCTGTGACCCCAGTACTCCTATGGAGGCCGGGGGGGGGGGGGGGGACGCTCAGAATTCCTCAGAGCTCACGGTCACACAGGAATGACGTAAGCAGCAGTGAACAACAAAGAGACCCTGTCTCAAACCTAGTGACAGGGAGGTCAGATACCTGAGCTTGACCTCTGTCCTCCACACCATGCCATGATGCGCACACACAGTTCGCTGGGGAGAGAGGTTTTTTAAAGTGTCTCTAGACATCATCAAATGTTCCCTGGGGAAGGGATGTCTACAATGATAGAGAAGTGGGGTGCAAAAATCAACCCCCTGAAGCCCACTTATTTAAACATTCCAGGGACAGTACGCCCATTGGGGCAGACTAATAATTATATTTCTTTATCCCATTTCCCACGACAGACCCCATGACTGACCCAATAAAAAAAGAAGGGGCTACTTTCAAACCTGTTTAGGAAGAAGTCTGAGGCCCCCCAGGCCTGACCCAGTAGATGATGGTATTAACAGCTCCTATTTCCTGGTGCACAGGGAGATGGAGAAGGCATGCCTGTCTCCTCTGGCCTTTAGCTCTCAGTCCAGAAATGCTGCCTGCAGGCTTTCAGACCAGCCCGCTCCTGTTTCCAGCTCCAGTCTTGCCCGGGGATCCATGAAGTTTGTCCAGTTAGTTGCTTACAATGTGTCCTCCTGTCTGGCTACCAGGTGGGAAATCATCGCTCTGAAGCTCTGCTCGAATGTTTTAATGAAAACGCTTGTTACATTTAATGAAAAACATAGACCAGACCATGAATCCTGTGGCCTTTCAGACATATGTGCACAGCTGTGCAGAAGCACAGAAGTGCTGGGGATGGAAGGGTCCTTCATTTTCCCATGATTGCCTGACACTGGGGTTCCTGGGAGGTCAAAAAATGCTACCTCAGATTTAAAGTCTGGTAAAGTCAGCTTCCAGCTTTAGCCATCTCTGGCCAGTAAATGGCTGAGACTAAGAACTTACTTGGTACATGGAACCACAGTGAGCCCAGGGGCTAATAGCAATGTTGTGTTTTAAATGTGAGATGTCCTGCATGGGCTCAGATGTGCATACCCTTGGTCGCCAGGTGATGTCACTGTTTGGGGAGGTGGTGGGCCATCTAGAAGGTGAAGTTTGACTGGAGGAAGTAGGCCTTAATTGCCCAGGCCCACTTCTTGTCTGTTCTCTGTTTCCTGACTGAGGATTCAGTGTGAAAAGCATAAGCACATGACACATGGCATGCCTTCCTCACTGTGGAGAATTGTGTCTCCCACTTAAAATTGTTTTCATACAATATATTTTGATCATGATGTACCTCCCCTCAACTCCTCCCATATCTCCTACCCATCCACTTAACATTCTCTTAATTTTTTTTTCTTTTTTTTTTTTTTTTTTTTTTTAGAAAGGAGTCCTTTTGGGGTTGGTCAACTACTCCTAAGCATGAGGTCTAGCGTGAGGTGTGGCTGATATACCCAGTGCCACTCCACTAAGGAACACTGATTTTCTCTCTTCCAACAGGTACCAATGGCAAGTAACTTCTCGGTTTAGGGTTCAACTTTGACACCCACTCCCCCTCTCAGTACTGGAATTTTGTTGGGTTTGAACATGTGCGGGTCTTGTGTGCCCTCACAGTCTCTGTGAGTTTCAGCCCTGTTGTATTTAAAAAACACAATTTCCTTGGAATTGTTCAGCACCTCCGGCTCTTCCAGCCTTTCCACCTCCTGCTCCCCACGGATCACTGACTATATCCTCTAGTAAATGTAAGCCAAAATAAATATTTCCTCTGTTAAAAGAAATAATAATTTGGAGTCCTACAAATCTAAATGGCTACATGGGGCTAGCACGTGTTGAACTCACTAACTCACTAAGCTGTAGCCTAGAGACCCTGTGATCTGTGCCCTAGCTACTAAGTTTGGTGAGTTTACAAATCGTTTAACACAAAAGAAACACTCAAAATGTATGATTATCATATGTAACAAATTTACAGGATTCAAAGCTCGTAATTTCCTTCCATTCTTCATTCATTATTCAACTGTTTTATTTAGTACCTACTTTTTCTACTGTGTTAGCAATTTGTAATTCAACCACAAAATGAGTGGTCTCACACTGTTTTCAAGTTAATAAAAGTGTAAATGACTAATGTGTAGAAAAGACAACTTCTTTGCCCCACTGGAATCTGGCTCGTGGCATAGCTCAACAGAAACAAACTGTCTCCAGTGAGTTAACCACCTCAAACATTCGGTAGAAATTCGGGGGGCGGGACTTCCTTATTTGTTCCTTCCATGTATCTAGAACAGTCCATTGTCATATTTCGATTCTCAAAAAAAGTCAAGTTTCCAGGCAGGCTAGTGACAAGTAAGTTTAAGGGAATTTGTTACAGGCTTCTCCCTTATCTATCCCAAGAGTCCTTTGATTTGTGTGGTTTATCCTACAGCGCAAGAATGGGGGTTGCTAGATGCATGGGGAATGCAGTTCCAAGGCCAAGGTTGTGGTTTGCTATGTCCTTGGATGGTTACAATTCTCTCTTAATATATTTTCTTACCTTTAGGGTTCAGCATGATTTAATTGCCAAGAAAGCTCTGCCTATATATGCTGGGACCACTTCCAAATGCCACCCTGTGGTCCTACAAATAAATTTAGTTTCAACGGAATAAGGAAGGTGACCCACCCTCTCCGTTGACAAAATCCATCAGTGAGAGAGGAGCACCTGATGAGTGCACCCGGGTCCTGTGAGGAAGGGCAAGGTGTGGGCTATGTAGCTGCTTCCCACTAAAGTGTGGTTTTCACGGGCTTTTCTATGAAGGTCTCAGCTCCCAGCTGAACCCTGGAGACGCTGAACCTGGCTATTCCCCCGATGTCTGTAGGCGTCATTTGCAGTGCCCTTATATTAGATACAGTTCCAGGTTCCAACTGGAGCTTGACCTCCTCTGAGACGTCATCCGATAGTCTCTCACTCCAAAATAGGATTGTCATGATTTCATGGTTTAATTTCTTTCCAATTTTTAAAAATTTGTTTCTGTTTTATTCCATCCCTCTCCTTGCTAGTCTATAGATACCACAATGGAAAGGATCGGTCTCCAAGAAGAAAGCCACAGTTTGCTTGGTGGCTGAGTGTGTACTCAATGCCCAGTGCTGGCCTCAGACCACTGTGGAGTGTGGCTGCCTTTAGGGAATGAAGGAAGCCTATGCTGCCACTAGCTTGGACACTCGTGGAGACGTGTTTACTTGCCTGAGACCCCACAGAGAGTAGAGGATCCAACCTGGCATGCAGGCATGGAGTCTGATATCTGCCCCTGCCCTGCTAACCTACTTGCAATCTCTTGGTTTTCATGGCTAAAGTAGGAAGGGCCTTTGCCTTCCCATTTTTTGATTCATCGCCAGGTGATCCCGACCCACCTGTCATTTTGCCAAAGTCCAAATCCCCTGCCCGTCTCAGCTTTCTCTCCCTGCTAACATTCAGAGCTCATGTTGCATTAAATGGTTAAAGAGAAAAGAAAAAAGCCTGAATGCATGTCATTAAACTTGTCAATGACAGAGTCGCGTTAGTATTAGGAAATTCTAGCATGGGATAATGCTTTTTGGCAGGATCTCATCTGAGCAGGAAGCCTGCACTGGAGAAGGTATGCAACCAGAGAGCGAGGGGCATCTGTTTGGTGTCAGTTCCTCTGACAGCCAGGATGGTTTGTTTGTGTCAGCCTTCCCTGGGATGGTAATTGTGAGCTCACAGGAGGGTCAGAGTCCACCAGACCCTTTTGCCTGCTCAGGGCCCACCCCAGGCCTCTTCTCTCCTGCCCCCTAGTCCTCTCTAAATTAAATCACATTCCAATGCCTGTTATTGGATAATGTCTGGACAAAATACTCTTGCACACACTCCTTGCTTAAGGCGAAGTGACTGGAACAGAGTGCTGCTGGCTAGGAGCCATGGACTAATTGCTTTATGCCCATTTCCCCTCGCCAGAGGCACACCCAGCATTGACAAATCCATGGCTGTTTCCCAAGTTTTCAGGTCTCTGAAACAATCAGTGCAATATTCATTGGGGTGGGGGAACAGTCTAGATGGGGGTGGAAGGAGAAGCTAATTCTCCATAGACCTTGGCACCTTCAACTTAACGCTGTTTATCGCCCGTTATTTTGATCGTAGTGATCTGGGTTTTTAATTTCCTGTAATCCAGAAAGGAATGTTGTTCTCTTCCTTAAGGACATCTGTGGGATCTGTCTTTCATGTTCCAAAAGAATCTTAACAGAGATGTTTTTGTCAATGACTGGATGTTTCATTAGAAATCCAGAGATTCCCGTTAACTTGAATTATTTTCATGACTCTGATCAACTTTCAACTTAATAATTCATGATGTTTAATAACCTGTTCATATCATTGCCAAAATTATTGATTTAATAATATTTGGCTGTTAATAATGGAGGAGTGGGGAGGGGTTTCTTAACATTTACGTCAATTTCTGTCTTATTATCTTGCAAATCTTGGGCAGACAATAATCATAAAGACCTTTAATATCTTGTCGTTTTTCTTGGTAGAAGTCAGGAAATAGTTCTGAGTTTTTAAATACGACTTGTCTTCACTTTTATTTTCATACTTTGGAGGCGTAGGCTTTTGTTGTTGTTTTGAGCTAAGGTCTCACTTTGCAGCCCAAACTGATCTCGAACTTAAAATCCTCCCTCCTCCCCCTCCAAAGTGCTTGCTGGGATTGTAGGCCTGTGCGGCACAACTGTCCGTTATCTGCATTCTTGAGCTTCAAAGGATACAATGAAGACATCCAATTAATCTAACTAGTCCTGATTGAAACACTTCCCAAGAGTTTGGGGAAGCCATGCAAACTCGGGCCCCAATCCTCGCAGTTTCTCTAGCATATTTCAGTGGGCTCTTTCCTCCCCTTTGAAAATCATCTTTAATCGAATCGTATTGTGATCGCCTCTGTGCTTCCTTCCCGGAACACACTTTACAGTCTGAAATAAGAATGGAGCTGGAAAACTCATCACGAATTTGTTTTGGCAAGGTGGAGTTTCAGCTGGCTTTCTCCTTGGATTTCCTGCAGAAGTCAGAGCTGTGATTGGGGTAGGCAGGAAGCAGTGCTTTATCTCATTTGAAAATGAAAAAAGTGAAAATCAAATATATGGACCGCATACACACTTATTGATTATCTTATCATTTCAAAGACCTCATGCTTTATTTTTAACTTTAAAATAATCCTTTTAGAGACTAAGCTGGTGCACACCTTTAGTTTCAGTATTCTAAATGCAGAGGCAGGTGGATCTCTGTGAGTTTGAGGCCAGCCTGGTCTACATCGTGAGTTCCAGACCAACCAGGACTGTATAGTGAGACACTGTCTCAATACTGGTTAATTAATTAAAGATAAAATTTAGGAACCTCATTTGCAAGTTGTGCTCATTGTTAGAATATCCTTATCTGGGCCTCTTTCTGCCACAACAACTACATCTTCAGGCAGAGTTCCAAGAAGAACCCTCTTTATCCCCAATTTTATTCAGTGCCTAATAGTGTTATGGCACATGTCCAAAACTTCACCTTCCAGGCAGTAAGAAATTTCCTCGTAGTGCGCTGTGTCTCAGTTGGAAACTGACTTCCTGCATCAGATATAAAGGGTGATATGTATACAGCCGGGTTAAGGAGATCATTAGAATTATCCTACCCATGTCTCTGTGTGTTCCGAGCATGCTGGGAATGTGCTTGGCTGGAAGTGGATCAATGGTCAACATGTCTACTCAATGTCGAGGGCAAGAGAGGAAATTCCTCAATAAACCGCAAGGAGGTGTCTATAGCTTGACTGAGCCTGTAGACAACCCATGTAGAACTCAGGGGGTGCCCACAAATTCCCAGATATATACACATTCAGAAGTCCTCACTGAGGTCTCTAGATACCCTTCGTTAACTAGCATGGAAATGAGTCATTATTGTAGAATAAAAAGTGTGTCTTGGGGTTCGATTGTGCAGGTCGGGTAATTTAGAATACAACACTGGTCTTCAATTGGTGTAACCCATTTGGTGTGTGTTTGATTTCTGCTGCTGTGATAAACACTCCATCCAAAAAGAAGCTGAGGGACAGGAACAGTTCATTCCATCCTATCAGTCACAGTCTCTCTTTGGGAAGTCAAGGCATACTGGCTTACTATTCCATACAGTATTACCTCAGGCCAAGAACTCGTTTCATAGACAAAAAAGCCTGACAGGAGCCATGAAGGAGGCTCCTTTCTTTATAGGTTCATGCTTAGCTAGCATTTTTATCCAGCCCAAGACCTCCTGAGTAGAGATAGTGCTGCCCACAGCGGGCTGGGCCCTTCTGCATCAACTAGTGATGCAAACAATCCCCCAGATATGCCCACTGACCAATCAAGTCTGAGCAATCCCTCCACTGAGATTTCCTTCTCAGATGATTCCAGGTTCATCTGTCAAGTTGACAGAACTAACTAGGACAGTGGGTTACATCAACAAGACAGTGAGAGTAGACTCTATCTGAGTGCCTTGCCTGCAGCAAAGGAAATAACACATTCTTGGTTGTTCTGGATTTATGCAAATAAGCTTTGGATGACAATACAAAATGGTCCAAAAGCCCCAGAGTTTCAGCAGGTCCTACTTCCTCCATATAGGAAGACAGCCATGGGTCCTATGCAAGAACTCTACCTTCCAGGTACTTTGAAATACGTAGTTCTCATATTTAAAGAGGCGACAGGCTTCCGATGACTTCTCTGGCTACAAGAGAGGTTATGACCTACGCCTGCTTCAGCCAGCATGCGAAGGTTGACGGAAGTAGTGTTGTGGAGCTCGGCCTCTCTGGTAAGTGATTGGCAGGCAGCAGAGCTCCCAGAGGTGTCTCATAAGCAAGTTAGAGAGGGCTCGCCATGAATCAGATTGCACCGGGTGTCCAGTGCCTATTTGCTCACGGATAGCTTTTTTGTTGTTTTTTTGTTTTGTTTTGTTTTGTTTTGTTGAGGAAAAACACAATGTCACACAGAAGCTGAGAGAAAATGGGAAGTGATGAACATTTTGTTCAATTTGGAAGAAAAGCAGAGCCTCCAGCCTGGCTTTGAAACACAGGTGAATGTGTAAGGATGACCAGAGTGACCACCACCCCTGATAACTGAGTTAAAAGTCATCTTATCTGTTCTGCCTGCCGCTGCCAACTTGAGTCTTGGGCATAGACTAGCCCGACCTCCAGAAAGCTCGAGGACAGGGGGGCCTTCGCTCCCACCCAGCCACACGCCATGTTTGCCGCTAATTCAATACTGGCTGCTCTCGGCGTGGTGTTTCTCACTGAGGTTACGGTGTTTCACAATGAATCCGGCTCTCGCCACCTAGATTTTAATATTCATTGCGGTGCTGACACAGTGGGACGAGATCTTATTACTAGAATTCTTGAACTTCCACCAGCTTTAGGAGTAGAGAAATAGATCTCACCTGAGAACGTTCTTAATGTTATGTCAGAGCCCAATTGATCTGATGGACTTTTAATGACTTCGCTGATAAGGGAGAGTGACTTACAGCTGCTCAGGCCAGTGTGAAAAGGCTGATGGCAATTTGCATGGCCTGATGAGATCCCAAATGGGAGGAGTGGACCTTCAAGTTCAAAGAGATGCGTGCTCCCCACAGAAGTGATGTGAGCTCTGTAGGGCTGGGTGCAGAAACCACCAGGCACATGCGCTCTGCACGCCTCAAGTCATCTAAACACATGCACCAAAGTTACAAAGCCCTGGAGCTGGGTAACTGATGAGCTGAAGGGTCGAACACACACTCAAGTACTCAGACGCCAGATGAGGAAAAAGTAAAGAGAAAAGCAAGAAACAAAGGAAGCGTTTCCCCCACTGCTAAGAGACAATTTAAGCTGCTAAGATCCCCTGCATGCGATCCACAGACATCTCTCACTTGCATTTTAAGCAATGCGGAGGTTTTAGCGGGACATTATCACCTGCAGAGCCTAGTAATGGGTAATTGAGTAGGGAAAAGGGGCCATGCATTTCTGATTAATATTTACCAAAGTCTCTGTGTGTTTTGCCTCAAACATTAATGACCTGACAGATCAAGTTGAACAAAAAGCATAGTGTGGCTTGAAAATGGGGTAGTGTGCTCCTCAGAGCTGCCTCTTCTCTGCTTGGCTTATGATGAATGCCATTCTTTAATAGCAAACTGGTGTTCGTAAAGAACTTATTACGGAGACTCCGAGGAGCCAAGAATGAAGGAATGCCTGACTGGCAGCAATCAGTCAGCCCCCTTTTAAACGTGGCGAACTGATCCTTCCTTCTCAAAGTAACAGTTCATGCGAAGGTCTCCAACATAAATATCTGAGTCATCGGAGCCATTACAGAGCCTGGTCTTGTTTGCGATTCCATGTTCATTTCATGAGAAAATGACCGCCACCATTTCTAACAGAGGTTAATTATTGGCACCTGTAAAATAATGATAGCCAAATAGCAAAGGATAGTCGTGTTCAGTTAAAGATTCTACATCCTTGGAGGCAGAAGTCAGATGGGAGCAGCCCTGGGCAGTGCTGACCAGTGAACTGGATCAGAGCATCGAGGTACTGTGGAAGGTTCTGTTCTCAGGCATGGTTGATCCACTCTGAGGTCACACAGTACTCGGGAATGACTTGTCTTCTCTTGTTCAAAAAAACCTCTATTGTGTGGTTGGTTTGTTTTTTTAAGACAGGATTTGGTGTAGCCCAGGACAGCTTCAAACTGGGTATGTTGCCCAGAATGACCTTGACCTCCAGGTCAGATCATCCTGCTTCATCTCCCAGGTGCTGGGATTACAGGTGTGTGTCAACACACACAGCTTCAAAGGTCTGCAAAGCAGGGTTTCTTTACTGTCAACCTGACACTGATATTTGGGGCCAGGCTACTCTCTGCTATGGAGATTGTTCTGGGACTCCCCAGTGCAGAGATCAAGGCCTGAAAAACATGGGCAAATCTTCTAGACTTCTTCCCTAGTTCCTCACCCACCCAAATGATGCCCAGCTCCCTCCAGGGTACCCCTTCGGAACCTTCCCGTCTACCCAGTGGTTGAGAACGTGAACCCCGAGCTTCTCTGGCTCCGTTCCTTCTCTTCCTCACGGTAGCCATGTGACCTTCAGCAAGGAACCCCCTCAGCTTCCTGTGCTTCAGCTTTCCCACCTGCAGTCTACGACGGACGGGTCCTCACGGGAACCTGTCACACAGGGTCCTAGGGGAGAAAACTGCTGTCGTGCAACATGCCAGTGACCATCACGTTTATGGTTCTTTGATCTCTTGGATGGAAAGTCCCTGTCTCTTCCCCCTCTACAGGCATGGTTTGTGTGTTTCTTCCAGCCCCTTTGTAGCATCATAGAATTCATTTTGTGAGACAAAGTTAGGGTGTGTCATGTGACTACCCCTAGACAACAGGCCAAAGTACTGACAACTGGGGTCACTTATCATAATGAGAGCTAATGTGTGTGTGTGTGTGTGTGTGTGTGTGTGTGTGTGTGTGTGTGTGTGTGTAGACATGAGAACTCACGTGTTGCCCACATTTACCTGAGGGAATATGGTAAAGCTGAATCCTCCTCCTCCTCCTCCTCCTCCTCCTCCTCCTCCTCCTCTTCCTCCTCTCCCTCCTCTTTCTCCTTCTCTTCCTCTTCCTCTTTCCAGGAGCAAGGATGGAATACCAAGTGTGCCAGGCATCTTTGAACTCTCAGTTGGTGAGAACTCTCCTAATTCACTGAGGAGA
Source organism: Peromyscus leucopus (assembly GCF_004664715.2). Lineage (NCBI taxonomy): Eukaryota > Metazoa > Chordata > Mammalia > Rodentia > Cricetidae > Peromyscus > Peromyscus leucopus. The sequence continues at coordinate 1,589,548 of NC_051063.1, forward strand.
CACTCTCAGAACCTGTTGTTCTCTTCTGACTCCAGAGTCCTTCAGCTAAGAGGCTATGGCTGGAGTGACTGCTGGTCCTTCTTCTCCCAGCGCCTCCTCCACTTAAGAGAAGAATCCTCTTCATCAGAACGGGGACAGCATTTCCTTTGTAAATGAGAGCTTGCTTAAGTGTAGATTTCTAAGCTGATGTGGTACTCAATGCCTGTAATCCCAGCACTCAAGGGGTGGAAGCAGGATGATTGCTGTGAGTTCAAGGCCAGCAGGAATACATGCATGCCTACGTACACACATATATACATGAGATGTGTGTTTCTATGTCTCCGTTTTGTTTTGTTAGTTTAGAAATGTGGCATTGCAGCCTGAGAATCTGAATTTTTAGCTGCATTCCCACTCAGGTTTCTAGGTACTTATTTTCAGAACTGAAGTTTAAAACAAAGTGACATGAAGCAGAGAGGCATTTGCATGTGACGCCCGCCGCCCCTGAGTGCCTGAGCCTGCAAGTACTCCATTTTTACGAGGGGAGTAGGGCAGAGTTATTTTCCTCCTTGCTCTCTGTCATATTCCAGGTAGTGAAAATGATGTAAATGGAGGGATTTTCGTTTTTAAGTGAAATAGTTGTATCTGCACTTCACATTCCCTAGCTCTTAAAAACAAGCCATGAGGAGCAGACGGAAGAAAAGGAGGACCAAGCCTTTACAGCCCAGCTGGAAGGGGGCATGTGTTGTGTTGAAGACAAAGGGAGGTGCAGGCAACAACAAGCTCTGAGAATAATTTCTGGGTATCAGGAGTGGAGAGTGATTTTAGATTATGCTGTTCTGGAAGCTTCCATCACCAGGTGCACCAAAGAAGCTTCCATATGGCTTCAATATCCTGGGGAGGTTCGATGCATAGTTGAGCCTAACCCAAAGATATGAAATAATCCATTCTTGGTCTATTTCTAGATGATGAATATCTCCTCCATATCCAAGACCTATTTAATGATTAATTTGAGTTTTCCCACAGCCACGAATCTGTATCCTCAGGAGTAATGGGGCCCATGTCCGGGTGATTTATTTGGAAACAAAAGCTAGAGTCTGCTCTACCCCTTCCCTCCCCTCGTCCGCCAGCAACCTCGTGCATCCCCTTTCTTCTCTTCCCCACTGCCGTGCTGAAGAAAGCTCTGTCTTCTGCCAGGTCTTTTTAGTATCTCTTCCCCACAGAGCACTCTTAAAATGAAGCCCTGGGGCTGGGGAGATGCTCGGTGGGTAAAGTGCTTGCCTGGAAGATGGGAGAAGCTGAGTTCAAGTCCCCAGAGCCCGTATGAAACCAGATGTGGTGACATGTGTCTGTAATCCCTCCTACTGGGAGAGATGGGAGACAGAGACCGGAAAATCCCCAGAAGTTTGTGAGCCAACTACCATGGTGTTTACACAGTAAACATGAGGGTCTGGAGTGAGTTGGAAGAAGAGAACTAAATCTAAGGTTGTACACGTACACACACACACACACACACACACACACACACACACACCTGAACCTAAGGTTGTATAAACATACACACTAATCTAAAAAAACTAATTGTCAGAAGCCTTTAAATCCTGTCTCTTTCTTTTCCCAACTTCTCCATATAAACATTCCCTTTTTAATAGCACACAATCAAGCACACATGTGCCCATCCATGCTGCATGCAGTCTCCCTGCTTTAACATGGGAATAGACAGACTGCCTTCTCCATAGGGTTTCGTAAGAGTTCCGTGAGCCTCAAACTAAGGCGCTGAGAGGAACTGGCCCACAGTTCACAGAGCTGAGGTTTGCCTGTCTCCATCCTATGCCATCTGTCTGTCTGTCTGTCTGTCTGCCTGTCTGTCTCTGCACACATGCCTCTTTACCAAGCCACCCTCTGCTCTCCCACGTCCTTCATGGCCCATCCCTTTTCATTCTCTCCCTGTCTGCAGCTTCCTGCACTCAGTAGATCTTCAGCCCTGATGACATCATTGTGCTGTCTGTCCGCTGACCTCTCCTCCAAGCTCACCTGCGCCAACTGCAGTGCTGTGCGTAGCCATCGTATACACATGTGCACTGGGTGTGAGCAGCATTCCCCCCCCCTTCCTACGGCATCCTCCGTGAGCACTTGGAGGTCAGTGCTCTTACCGACTGCAGTGGGAACACAGGCACACAGTCGGTGGACTTTGTAGGATTTGGAGAGTTGTCCCATCCCCCTCTTAGGTACAATGCACTTTCTATTTTTACCTTGATGGCCCTGGAAATGTCACGGCTCCCCAGGACTTTGTCTTTCTTGGGTTTCCATCTCGCCTCATCTCATCTTTAAACTCAGGAATCTCAAAATAACAGCCTGCAAGTAAAACCAGTCAACAGAGACGCAGTCAGAGCCTCAAACCTTTCAACTACCTCAGCACGCTGGGGAGGTGGCTCAGTGGGTAAGCCGCTTAGCAGTCAAGCTTGAGGAACGGGGTTCAGATCCAGAACCCAGGTAAAACCAGATGTGACAGCAATGTCTGTAATCCCAGGGCTCTTGTGAAAAGATGGAGGGTGGAGACAGGAGAATCCTGGGAAGTGAGGCCAGCTACGTAAAGAAGATGAGGATAGCATGATGGTGAACAAGAGACCCTGCCTCCAACAAGGCAGAAGGCAAGAACTGACTCCAAGTGTGTCCTTCCTCTGGCTTCCACACATACAACACAGACAGACAGACAGACAGACAGACACACACACACACACACACACACACACACCAAAAAACCTGATTTTTTAAAAAAAACATTTAGCTTAAAACTTTAATTTTTTCCCTAAAGTTGTCTATTCCTGTTTTTTTGTTTGTTTATTTAAATCCAGAGCATCTCATCACGCTACAGCATTCTTTCCACTTACCCATGGCTAGCTGGAGCTGAAAGAGGTGTAAGTCCCTGCTCCAGCCATTGCCTGGCCCCTCTGGACACCTGAGGCTGTCACTCCTGTGAGCTGTCCTTGAGTTAATGAAGAGTCTACAAAACAAGGCAAGCCTATTTACTGTGTCCCATCCCCATCCGGCCTGAATGTGGCCTGTATGTCTACAGTCGACTCCCACACATATTCCCTACATCCAGCCCTCACTGGATGTTACTGGCTGTTCTGTTACTGAAGCCTGACTCTTTACTATTCAAGATGGAATTTATTATCCCATCTTAAAGAGTGTCCACACTGAAAATTCTTTTTTTATTTACTATTTGTGCATATGTGCACATGTCCCATGCATGCATGTGTGGAGGCCAGAGATTGACACTAGATGTCTTCCTCTATAGCGCCCTTCGCTTATTTTCTAAGACAGAGTCTCTCCCTAACCTGAAGTTCACTGATTGGCTGGGCATTAAGTCCCAGGAATCTCCCATACTCTATGTGAATTGTCATACTCAGCTTTTCAAAAAAAAATGGGGATGGAGACATGGTTCAGTGGTTAAGTGTATTGGATGTTCTTCCAGAGGACCCGGGTTCAATTCCCACCTCACAACTATCTGTAACTCCAGTTCTAGGGGATCCAATGCCCTCATCTGAACTCTGCAGACAGTGTACACCTGGCACACATACATATGTGCAAACAAAATGTATCTTTTAAGTGCATATTTAGGATCTGAACTTGGATCCTCATGCTTGTCCAGGCTGCCAGCTGTCTCTGTCTACTCTTGCAAGATTCATGAAAGTTGCTTGCATCCATCTTCCATTTCTCAGTACCATTATATTCCTACTCAGGTCTTTGATGGGACTGAAGACTAGCAGTTATAGTTACAACTATATATATATATATATATATATATATATATATAATCTTAGATAAAAATATTAAGTATTAGATACAGGTTCTTTAGGATAGGACACCTTTTGGAACGATCTTTGTAACACGCCATTTACCTACGCTCTAGACTTCTCTGGATTTTAGTATGTGTTTCTTGCTTGATATTGTTCTCATTGGTTGTAGTTCCATCTTATCTAGGTCATTATCCCTCATAACTCCTGGACAATATTTGATAACCATTCCTTTGTATATAGTCTTGTATTAGGTTAGAACCTTCTTTTTTAGACAAAAGGGAGAGATGTAGTGGATAGCCATTCCAGCTTTGATCTGGAAGTTCCAAACCCCATTGAGGCTTTGGTAACTGTCATGCCTACAAGGCGGGGCCAAGAGCGGACCCTGAAGACTCAAGATCCGGATGCACCAGCTCTCTTGACTCCTGGACCCTAGATGCTGGAGGTAGACAGACTGTGCTACACCTTTCCCAGACCCTGTAACCAATTCTTTCACTTGTAAGTTATCCCACAAAATAAACCTCCCTTTTAACTATGTGGAGTGGCCTTAATAATTTCACCAATATAAATCTTCAGGGTAAGTTTCTCTCTCAATAAGGGGATTTCTCCCTCTAAGCCAGGACTGTAACGCCCTGGCTCTGTGAAGCGTGATGATTGCTCTGGAGAAAGAAAACAGGCACCACTGGCTCCCGAGTCTTCTGGAACATGAAGAAGAAGGTACAAGTGAATGCTCACCCATAACTCCAAGGGGACAGTGAGGTGAAATTCCAGCAAGCTGGCAGGAGGAAGAAGAGGAATTTGCCTGGGCAGCCCTTTGTCACATCCCATGTTCCACTGGGCTTCGTGTAACAAAACAGAGTCACTAGATAAGAATCTCTTCAGTACATTGACTTTGCACCTATTCTGATGAATCCATCTTCATCCCTGAGTTTTGACTGAGAGGCGGGTTGCCCTCTAGCTCATCAGCCACATCTTTTCTCTCCTTCCTTCTAATTACTCTTAGCCTTTTTATTTTTGTTCTGTTTTATTACTAGTGCAGTGTGTATATGAAATGTAGGGGTGCACATGCGCCATCAGGTGAGCAGGGAAGTCAGAGGACCTTCTCGGGAGTCAGTCGGTTCTCAACTCCTTCTTTGCTGAGGCAGGATTGCGTCTGCTGTTTCTGCTCTTCCACATACCAGGCCAGCTGGCCCACAGGCTTCTGAAAGCTCTCCGGTACCCACCTCCCATCTTGCCGTAGGACTGTGGTGATTACAGATCAGAGCCACTGCATCTGGCTTTTCCAGTGGGTTTCAGGACTCAAACTTGGGTCCTCAGGCTTGTGTGGCAAACACATTTTGCCATCTAATCTACATTGGTGGGCCTGATTCAGTGCACACTGTACTGTGTGTGTGGCCGTGGCCCATAGGGCAGTGTGTGTGGAGGTCAAAAGACAACTTTGTGGAGTCAGTTCACTCCTCCACCTTTTGGGGGTTTCTAGAGTCTAACTCAGGGCATCAGATGTGCACAGTAAATGGTTTCTTTTGTTGTTTATTGTTGTTGTTGCTTGCCCACTGAACCATCCTGCCAACCCCCACCCTCAAATTTATATTCAGATTAAAGGACATCCTAATTCCTAAGAAATTCATAACATGGACGTCAACTTTCCCCTACTGACACTGCACACATGAGCTTGAACGTAGTCTAATGTCTCTGTTCAAGACGCAGGCCTGAGAACGAGATGGGCAAGAAAGTGAGCTGCAGGACAACTTTGCAAGCCCTGCGCTCTGCAAGCTCCCGGTGTCCACACAGCCTGCGACTGTCAACAGCTTGCAATGAGGCTGAAGTGATAAACCTTCCCATCCTCTCCCTGCCAGTGAGGCAGCCTGCAGGAGTCAGGTGTCGGGGAAATGGAAAGAGGTGGTCTCCATATTCTCTCTGGCATCGTATCTTCTGTCTGTAGAGGATACGGCTTACAACAGATTAGCAGCTTGACATCTGCAGAGAAAGCCAGGAGAATGATGTTTGTCGACCTTATCAGCAATTCCTGGAGGGGAATTCTCTTACTTTCCCCCTTGGCATTCCAGAATTTGTTTGTTTGTTACAGCTGTATAGTCTACTCTCCGTAGTCTGTTTCTGCTTATCTCCCCGAAATAGTTTTACGTATCTAACCATATTAAATCCACTTATTTATTGTGTGTTTATCTCTGTTTGGTGTGTTGAATGTTTATTTATAAGCCACTCATGTATCTAAAATTTACTTGATTGTTGCTTGTCTATTCCGTTTGCTGGCATGTGTCCGACGGGGCTCCGCATATATTTGCTGCATTCAGATAATAGGAGTCTCTTGGTAAACATAACTGTTTAAAAGCTCTAAAGAGAGGCACAGAATATCTACAAGGTAAATAAAGTATTCTTCTGCACCCAGAATGTGTCCTGATAATACCCAGAAAAAAATAAAAACAGAAACCCGTGCCCTAGAACTGACTTTGAGGGTCTGTTTGAACAATGACAAAACACGGCTCTCTATAAAACCTAGTTAATCCTCTCTCTACCCTGTGCTCTTGATAGCCCAGACCCCTCCTTTTGTCCCAAGTTTGTGAGTATTAGAGTTTGTGTGAGTCTACCCCGTATGGCGTCTGAACCCCAATGTAAGGATCCAAGTGTGAATAGACGGTCCAATCTCACTTTGACACCTGGCTCAATGCATAACAGCCAAGAGTCAACTATTCACCTTACTTGAGTAGCTGCTGGCTTCTCAGGCCCCCTCTGCCATGGTTCTCACTTTGCTAACCTGATCAGTTTAGCTGATACACGTTTCCTTGTGTATGGTCCATGGACAGAGATGCTCAAAACACCCAGAGCTGAATCAGGATCCAGGGAGTGCTCAGAAGTTGGACTGGGGAGCCAGAAACACCCATCATATGCCTGGTCCCCTGGCTTACCAGAGGGGAATTTTTTGACACAAAAAAACTCTAGGCTCTGCAATCCCATCAGCAGCAAAGACACAATGTGGGTACCCCCAGGAGAGTGCCACAAGGTAAAAAATGAGAGGAGCGAGGCTGACTACTCCATGCGCAGCAAATGCTCAATAAATAATAGCGAATATTGCCTCCACTGCCTTTAGATCAAACACTCACTACTTTTTGAATATTTCTGTCAGCAAGTTAGAAAATGTGGGTGCAGGGGCGGGAGAGGGGATGGCTTAGTCAGTAAACTGTTAGCCTTGTAAGTCTGAGTTTGGTCCTTCTGGAATATGTATAAAAAAATCCAGGAGAGGTGGTGTATACACACTTGTAAGCCCAATATCACAGAGATGGAGTCAGATGGATCCCCAGGGTTTGCTGGCCAGCAAGTCTAAATTATTTGGATAGCTTTAGGCCAGTAAGAAAGCCTGTCTCAAAAAATAAAATGGAGGACATTTGAGGCTGACCTCTGGCCTCTGCATGTGTGTATATATACACATGTATACACACACACAAGCACGTAGGTGCAAAATAGATGCTGCAGTGAGATGTCTAGGAGTATTGATTGACTTCTCTGCTCTCGGTCTCCCCCAAATGGCTGCCTGTGCCCAGCAGAAGCAACACCCAAGGCTGACACACAAATCTCATTCCCACAAAATCCCCCTGAAAGAAGAGAGGGAAAGAAAGTCACGATTACTTGGGTCTTCTGCTTAAATAATGTCATGCCTGGGGTATGTGTTTATTTGCCTCCAGCAAATTCTGAGGCAGAAGCAGTGAATGGGCTAACTAAGTAAGAGCATATGGATGTTTAAGAGGCATCCCCTGCAATACTGATACAGAGCATGGAGACCTGAGCTGACTTTCAGATACTGAGCTGTCTACCCTGCATGAGGGATTCTGTGGTTTGGACCAGGGTGAAGTGTCCCTTGGAGGGACCAAGCCAAGCCATGGTGGTGTTGTCCTTACCATGTTCCCTTCTGACCACTCATTCTTCGGCCCCCTCTTCATGAATTCAGAACATGCTATCAAAGTCCTTCTTCATGGTAGGCCTGGTGCTGCATATGTGTAGGGATTTCAGAAAAGTTCTTACCATCATGGATCGTAACTTCTAGAACAGAGGCAAACCTTAACCATACCATGCAATTTTTGATACTGCCTAGGAGATAGGAGAAACCCTGGAAATTCTTTAGTCTTGATAGTCTGGGGAGACAAAAGAGAGCCCATCTCAACAATATGAAAGGAGAGAATTGACTCCAGGACATTGTCCTTTGACACGGACACCCACACCACAAACACACATACATACATACACACACACACACACACACCACACCACCCCAGACCTAAATGCTTCCCCAAAGTCTCACCCCATCATACTATCCCATTGGGTGTCAGGCTTGGAGAGATAAGACAGACGGTTGTAGTCTTTCTGTGTGGAGGCTCTGCCTTTGTGCTCCCTCTCAGAACCCTGGGCTCCTGTAAGAGACAGTCCGAGGCGTCCATACCCTCCATAGCAAGGACACATGGGGTTGCCTCACGTGACTCAGGCCCTTTGTGTTCCCACTGAATGTCAAGTGCTGTGCTAGGCTCTGGGGTATGACAAGGGAAGGTGACAGACCGAGGTGCCATCCTTCGGAAGATGACCTAGCGAAGGGACTTAGCCACTAGGTGAGTGTGGAGAATGACCAGCTAATGACAGGTGCTGCTGACCAGAACAACACAGAAAGAGCTTAGGTTAAACTGAAGTCTGGGTACAGTGTGGGAACCACATATGTACACATCCAAGGCAAAAGTTACCACAGAAGTAGGGTCAGTGAGTGTGAGGGGCCTGAAGCCCACTCACGGGTACCACAGTCACTTAGGAATACAAACTGATGCACCACATTGCAAAGCCGTTATCATCTCACTGCCATCCCACATCCATCACTCTTTCCGTTCGGAGTCTTTTGGCTCTGCAATGGACCCAGGTTAACATTTCACATCGTCTAACAACCAGATTTCCCTTCATTCCCCTGTCTCCTCGTCACCGAATGGTAGACAAGGCAGCCAGGTGAGGAGCCTGAGAGGGATGTAGCTTCATGAAGTCATGTGACCGAATGCTACGCTACATGGGAGTGACAGAATTATCTTCCCCTTCATCTTTCAGAAGGTTTGTGGAATCGGACAGTAAAGGATTGTGCTGTTGATCTCAACCGCTTGATTGACATGCTTAGAAAATTTACTCATGCCTTTCTGACATAAACGAAACATCCAGCTAGGAAAGCTGAACGCCTTTGAAGACCGGTGCTGTGCAGGGAAAATGGTGTCTGTAGTATGAGGGCTTGGGAGAAAAGGCGTCTGGAAGAACTTTCTAAGAAAGGAATACAGCTAAATCGGGGAGGGGACGTGAAACGCTCGGGAAAGTTACAATGAGAAGAGGGGAGGGGGCGGGAAAGAGGAAGGACCTTCCGGGTCTTCTGTCAAGTCTATTAGAGCCTGAGGCAGGGTTTTGGGAGCAGGCATCTGAGGGGGGGTTCTCAGAGGAAATGTGGAAGAGCAAAGGCCACAGGGGAGAGCGTGGTCCAGAGCAGTCTCTGGGAAATCCTGGCTCCCGTTTTATTTTTATTTATTTATTTTTTTCAAGACAGGGTTTCTCTGTGTAGTTTTGGTGCCTGTCCTGGATCTCACTCTGTAGATCAGGCTGGCCTCGAACTCATAGAAAACCACCTGGCTCTGACTCCCGAGTGCTGGGATTAAAGGCGTGCGCCACCAAACGCCGGACTGAAATCCTCACTCTTAACTGACGACAGACAATGGTCTCTAAGACACGCACCGTGAGGCCCATATCCTTGTTTGCACAGGATACAAGGCAGGCTTTTGCCTCCCAGTGTCAATCAACCAAGAATTTTAAGGAGATGCCCTAACTTCCCACTTCAGGTATCTGTGCCAGCCTTTAAGGACAATCTCTGAAGCCAAGTCAGGCCTGGGCATCCAGCAGACACTGCTCACAGAGTTCAGGATGGCACCCAGTGGGGCCCATGGAGTTTCCATAAAGGAAATGCATACATTTGTTTAATTATTAACTCTTTATTCTGTCTCTGCTGGGTACCTGCTGTCAGAGTTACAATTGGACCATATACGGTGACTGAACATTCGATATGCACTGGTTTCAACTGTGATATGCCATATTTTTCAAATATTCCTAGAAGTCTGAAGATGTGTTGTTGTTGTTGTTGTTGTTGTTGTTGTTGTTGTTTTAAGAATTTAACCGTTTACCGGGACTGGGGGTAAAGATCAATGCTTACTATGTCAAGTTCCTGGGACCCAACAATGCAACAGCAACCAAAAAAGACCTGTCAATTATATATTCAGTAGAGATGCTTGGAATGCTGGCTGGAGTAAGGTATATTTTATGACTGCTATAATGCATCTTTTAGAGCAATTAAATTGCACTTGTGAGTCATTTTGTGGGTTTTGTTGAACTGCACTGGTCTCAGGTTTCCTCCACCATAACATCCTCGGTTGTCATAGATGTCTACTGAGTATCTACTGCCTGGGGGAAAAATAGGGCCAAGCAGATCCAACTCTAGTATTGGGCCTTTCTCATCATTTGAGAATTTCTATATTGTGTTTTGTGTTTAATAAAACACCCGTAGGTGTACATTCCTGTTTGCATCTCCTGTAATGTACTGTTCTAGTTTGATTTCTGCTGTTCTCATAAAAGACTATGACTTAGAGAAGGGTTTTATTCCTTCTTATACTTACAGGCCACAGTAGTTCATTGAGGGAAGTCAGAACAGGGACGCAAGCATGAACTTGAAACAGAAACCATGGAGGAACGCTGCTTGCTGGCTCACTCGCTGGAGCTCGTGCTCAGCTAGATTTCATACACAGCCCAGGACACCTGCCTAGGGAACAGTGCTGCCCACGGTGGACGGGGCATCCTGCATCAACTAATAGTCAAGGCAAGGCACTCCCTCATGCACAATATCACAGGCCAGTCTGATCTTAGCAATACCTCAGCTGAGATTCCCTCCTCAGGTGACTCTAGGCTGTGACAAGTTGGCAGCTAAGGCTAACTAAGGACATGCCCCAAGTCTCACAAAATACAAGCAAACCTTATGCCACATCCTCTGGACAACTGATGCCGGACATATTGTCTTCCTTTGTCCCTGACACAACCCTAATCTTCTGTATCTATGTGGCAAAAGCACAAGTATCAATCTATAGACCCCATCATGAGAAGGGAAAGAGATCCAAGTAGTTTGCACTGAGTCTCTTTTCAAGCAATTCCCCCCCTCGGATGTCACTCCATGTAGATTGCACAGCTCAGCAGTGGGCAGAAGTATGATAATCGTTCAAAACATAATTGAAAGATTTCAAAAGTTGAGCTGGAAGCATTTCTGTCTGAGTTTATTGCAACTGTTTTGTGTCTGGGGGAAAAAAGTTTATGAAAGTTCTGTGACAAGAAAGATAAATTATGGAACCATAAGAACCAGAAAATAAATGGATCCTAGAGTCTGTCAAACAGGGCAGCGATGAGAACATATAATTTTAGAACAAAAAAAAAGGTAACTAAATTTGAAAAATTGCATTAGTGTATCATTTTCTGTATATGAGCCATTAGAGGGAAAAAGTGGAAATTACACCCTGTAACAAAGTAAAAATGTTTTCAGTGTTTAAAGGTAATTTTGTAATACTGCTACTATTACTTAAACTCTTGCCTCTTATAAAAACCCGAAGACGGGACCCCTGGTGATATTACCTGTGTCTTAGGCAAAGAGCAACGATTTGAATTCCATTCAAATACATTTGTATTTTGCCGAGTGCTATCAAGCCCCGAGTTGCATAATTTGCCACATAAGTGAAATAGATACTTTTCTTCTACACATTTATCACTCTCCTGTGGGCTTCATTACTGACAATCAAATCATAGGAGATGTGCGAAATTGCTGGGATGCTCCTATTTGCTCATGATGCTCGATACAAATAGTTCTTCGCAAATGGCTTCCCCTTTTTTTATTTGCCTCCATACATTTTTGCTACCTTTTCAGAATCTTACTAAAGTTCCAGAGATAGAATTTTTGATTTTCTTGCCCCCCCCCTCTCCTTAGCAAATCGGTGGGACTCCTTGGAAAACAAATATTTCTATTTGGGGAAAAATTAAAAATACTTCAGACAGATGGAGTTGGCATTGTTTACAAGTAAATCTCTGGCTGTTGTTCCCTAGTGGTGTGCATGCGTGTGCAGTATTCATAGGTGGTGGTGAGTGGAGAGATCCTATTTCAGGTTGGGGTGTGTGTGTGTGTGTGTGTGTGTGTGTGTGTGTGTGTACATGCACAGGTACACACATGCGGAGGAGGAGTTCGTGTGTGCATGTGGAGGTCGTTGATGAGCATCAATTGTTTTTCTCAACTCACCTTGGTTTTTAAGACATGTCTCCCTGGAGTGCATCACATTGACTTGACTCTCTGAACAGCAAGCCCCAGGGGCCCTCCTGCCTTCTCCCTTCCAGCCTTAAGATTACAGGTGCACACTGCCGCCAGACCTAGTTTCTTAAAATACGGCTGCTGGGGATCAAACTCAGACGTGTATGGCAACTGCCTCACTGACTGAGCCCCTCCACAGCCCATTGCTAACCCATCGGAACTGAGGTCATGCAATAAATGCCGGAAGGGAGTTATGGGTAAGCTGACAGGATAGATAGCACTGCCTTTGCAACGCTTTTCCTTGTTCACAGCATCGATGTCGAGGAGTTCTAGAAATTAACAGCTTTGGGGACAGTGGCACTGAGCAATCGGCATTGTGCCTTCTTATTGGCCGGCTGCAGGGAGCAGTGAGCCTGTGTTAAACTGAAGTGGTGCTGTCCATAGAGGAAGCAGCTGCCGTCAGCCCTCTGTGATGTGACCATGTGGGAAGTCGCTTCCACCCCTTTTATTCCCCTCCAAGAGAAACCCCAAGTTTGTGTCCGTTTTAGTGTGGGATAGATCTCCTCTGGTTTTAAAGAGCCAACAATGTTTTAATGACACAAACCCCGAACAAGCTGAAGAAAATTCATCCCCAAGCAGACACAGGAGGATAGCCAGGGATGACTGCTGGACACGGGTCTCCTGTGAGCATCTGGAGGGAGCCAAGGCATTGTGCTTTCATTTCCCGGACTTCTAGTTCATCACTAGGTTTAGCAAGCTGAGCAGAACACGAGACTCCTAATCTATGGTGGAGTCTTCTTCCCAAAAAGTTGAGCCGGCAGCCCACAGAGGATGCCAAGGTGTCTGGAGAGGAAAGAAGGACATCTCTCTGCAACGGCATATCGTCTATTGAGTCCATGACAAGTCGGCCATGATGCCCTCTGCGGCCGCTGGGCCAGGCTGTGAGCCTGCATGGTCTGAGGACAGCCACCTCGGTGCAGCCCTGGGGTGCTGGCTTCTGTTTGCTGGTCAGTCTTACCCAATCTCCCTTCCCATCTCTAACCACAGGGAAAATCTCCTTCCCTTGGTGTGGCAAGCAAGGGGGAAGGCTCCCACTCCGATCTCCATCCTGGCCAAGTCACTGTTTCTCATCCTATTGCCAACCTTCTGGGTTTCGCTGGAGCCATCTTCTTCTGGGACAAGAGCCAGGGACAATGCAGGATGTTTCTGCCTTCTAGTCCTGAGTCAGCGACCACAGCTGGTCACTGTAGGAAAGGCTTAGCAACAAAGGGCAGATTGTCTTCACAGGAAGATTCCAGCATCTCCAGTCACTTCTGTATATTTCATACCAGATCTGCGTTGGGGTCTTCTCAGGTGCTACATTTCTTTTTTTTTTCAAATAAAATTGTGTGTGTGTGTGTGTGTATTTGTATATATTCAATGGAATGGGAAGAGCTAAAGAGGTCCACGTGATTTTATGCCCTCTGTAGGGCAGATCTCCCAGTCCTCCCCATTGCAAAAGCCCCAGAGCAATTTCTTTGAAAGAAATGTTATCTATATCAGTTATCTGTTGTCAGGAAAATGCTGTGTAACAAACATTCCCAAACCTCAGTGATATAAACAAGAAGTATTTCTTCAGCTCTGTAGTCTGTTGGAAGCCCAGCTGGTCTGGTCTACTCTGGGCTGGGGTAGACTGGGCTGGGCTGGAGTAGGCTGGGCTGGACTAGACTCAAAGGGCTTCATTCAGAAATCTGTAGTGATCTTCCAGGTCAGTTACAAGGCTCTGCTAATCTGGGCTGGGGTCCCTGGCATGTTTGTAAAATGATGAGCTGTTAGCTGTATGAGGCTAGCCTCAGTGAGGATGGGTAGGACAACATGGCCCTGAGCCAGGCATTTCTCATCATGGGGCCACCTAGCCTAGATATTATTTTACCATGTAGCAATGGCAACAAGTCAGATTTCTGTTTCCCATGTGCTGACACTCCAATTGACAGAATGTCACATGTCACACTGAGCAGGGGAAGGGGACGGCACATTAGAGTTAAGCAGCAGAGAGAACAGATGGAGAGGACAGAAATATGGATGCCCACAATGCAAGTGGCCACTCCACGGGACCTGAAGCTCAGAGGAGGGAGCATTTCAAACAGGGCCAAAGAAGGCTAGAGCAGAGGCCGAGACTTGAGCCCGCACTTTCCCTTGCAAGTCCATGCCCCCAAGCTGCCCTTGGAAGTGCGAGAGCCCTCCACTTTCAAAGTTTTAAAGGGGAGCTGTGAGAAAGATTTCCTGTGTCGAGGCAACATCTTCAGGCCAAACAGCCCATTTAATACGGTTGGTAGAGAAAGCCAACTTCAAGCCAAACACTCAAATTTCTGCTAACCACACACATTCATCTTCATGTTCTCTTCGCCCCTGTTGGCAGAGCTTGGTGGACACAGCTCCTTCTTAGCATCTCCCCATGCTCCCCTGGGAGGCAGCTCACGGGGAGACAGGGCTGTGTGCCACAGCCTTCCTGGCCGTGTGACCTTAGCTCTGTCACCAACCCCGGTGAGCCTGCTCTGCTCTTTAGGTAAAGAAGAGGACGGACTAGTGATGAAGATGAGATAAAGTTTACATGTGTGAGGCTTTAGCAGTGCCTGACATGTGGCAAAAGTAGTCTAGGCATGCTCACTTGTTTGCTTCATTCATTCATTCATTCATTCATTCATTCATTCATTCATTCGAGACAAGATCTTAGTATGTAGGCCTGGCTAGTCTGTAATTTGCTATGTAGATCAGGCTGCCCTTGAACTTACGGTGATCGCCCTGCTTCTGCCTCCTGAGTGCGATGTGAGTGTTTTAGTTACATGTCTGACTGTGTACCATGTGTGAACCTGGTGTCCCCAGAGGTCAGAGGAGGGCTTCAGAAATAATGGAGCTGGAGTTATGGGCAGTTGTGACCCACCACATGGGTGCTGGGAATCCATTCCCTGTCCTCTGCAAAGACGTACAGTTGAGTTCTGAGCCACCCCTTCATCATTGCCTGCACGCATAATCAGAGAAATACTAAGCTTCAAGTAAAGGTTGGCGAGAACCAGATTCTAGGGCTTGTGTTCGCTTTCCGAATGTTTCTGTAGAATGGCTGAAACGATAAAGCTCTTGAGGTCTACGAGCCTGTGTTCTTACTCCCACAGCAGGTTCACTTAAAACGATTCGAACCTCCAGGCACAAGAGCTCTGCCTCGTGAAAGCCTCCTTATAGTACACACTCAAGAATCAGAAATGGCGCCGCGGCATCTGCAGCAAGACCCGTTGCCATGAGGCATCCATCCTCAGTATGGGAGGGAGGGGCTGTGAGTGCCCCTGATGTGATGCCCTACATGAAAAAAGGTTGCGGTTGGGACTGTGCCAGTGAGAAGCGACGAAAGCAGGGTACCACTGACCTCAAAAAAAATAGTTCTTGTCACAGGACAGAGATGCTGGATATTTGTGGGTTTGTGCAGAAATATATTTGTTAGTGAAATGGGGCTTACTTGGGAGTGTGTAGAGGTGAATTATTTGTCAGACGGCTGGAGGAGGTTTATGCAATCTAGTGTTATTGAGCAGGGCTATTAACAGAGTGAATCGCTATTGTGACATGCCTTTAAATTGTTTTTAGTGTCCACAAAGGTGCCATTCTGCAGCTGGCAGGGTTAGTAACAGAGTTGTATTTTTAGTGGACAGCAGTAGATCTCAAAACAAAATAGCGTATTTTACAAAAAAAAAAAAAAAAAAAAAAATGTAAAATATGGCCAAAGCCTGAAGTCTGCAGACAGCAGGGTCTGGGATAGTTGTCTGTAGCTGCTTGACAAGTACCCCAAAACTCTGCATAAGCTTGCTGATCCCCACCAGGCAGAGGCAAGGCTGACACTCAGAAATCCTAGAAGAGAAAGCAAAAGAAATAAGATGCAAAGACACACTGAAGCCTGGGGATGCTTCCAGAATGTCCTGCCCTGTTTGTGTATCCATCCTTGACTCGTAGCAGAGAGAATGGTTCAATAATTACTTAATGAAGAAAGAAAAACTTTAAAGAAAAAGAAAAGAGAAGAGAGGTGGGAAGGGACAGAAAGAGAATGATTTAACCAACTAAAGTCTTAGTGGTGTGTGTGTGTGTGTGTGTGTGTGTGTGTGTGTGCCTATGTGTGCTCGTATGTGTGGTATGTATGTCTGTGTGTGTAACTGAGTATATGTATGTACTTCTGTGTGTTTCCATGTATGCTTGTGTTTATATAAATGTGTGTTTGTGTGTGTCTATGTGCTTGTGCCTATGTGTGCCTGTGTGTGTCTGTGTGTAACTTAGTGTATATATGTACTTCTGTATGTTTCCATGTATGCTTGTGTTTGTATAAATGTGTGTCTGTGTGCATATGTGTGTCTCTGTGTGTTTCCATATATTCTTGTTTGTGTGTGTACCTTTGTGAACCTGTGGATGTGTCCATGTAGATCTATTTATTCGTGTTTTTATTCAGGAGTCTATATTTACCGAGTACATAATAACCTGTAGGTGCTGGTCCAACAGTAAGCTAGGTATTGAAAATATACGTTCACAGAGAACGAAAAGGAGCTCACATTGTAGACGTCCCTCTGAGGTATAACGTACACTCAACGAAGACATGCAGAGACCACACAAGGAATCAAATGGGCTTGCTGCAAGGTCCCACTAAACCCGACAGAGAAGATGCTGCAGTGAGGCAGAGAAACCGGAGAGGAGGGGACTGCTACAATACGGTGGACGCATCAATGCAGAGACTACAGAGGACAAGAGACCAGACCGAGCACAAAGAGACCAGAGGATAGTGTCACTTCTGGACTTCCCAAATGGACCTTGATTTACTGTTATTATTAGGACATGTACACACACATGCACATGCACACACACACACACATTCAGTCATGCACACGCACATGGGAAGATCAATATTTAAAGCCCAAGGTCAGCCTTCCTCCTGCCTAATACAGATGAGGCAGATGCTCTCACCTATGGGCCGCTGCTGAGGCGATCCTGCCCCACCCCATGGTGACTCTGTCTCCTGGCACCTCTGTGTTTTGGTCTTCAGTTCATGGGTTCTCCTTGGTATGTCAGAAACCCTGTGCCAACCGTTTCTGAAAAGCCCAATGGTATTTTAAACTCGCTTCTCAGAAAGGAAGCAGCAACTGGTCACTACAAAACACTAATAATGGGGTTGAGAGGTAGCTCGCTGTGCTGGCTAGAGCGTTTGCCAGCATGCGGACCGGACCTGAATTTACATCTCCAGCACCCATGTAGAAAGTCAGCCAGGTGACTCCATGTACTCACTGGCCAGCCAGACAAGCCCAGACAGCCAGCTTCCAGTTCAATGAGAGACCCCATTACAAGGGTCTGGGAGCCTCCTCCTTAGTCAGTGCCCGTGAAATGCGTAGGAGTCCATCATGCTTTCTGAAGGACCTGGAATATCACCAGTAAGGCCCTGGTACAGCAGGGAGATTACTAACAGGGACTCACAGCGTCACTCGCAACAGCCATGATTTCATTCTACCTATTTGCCTTCCAAAGAGGAGGGGGGAAAAGAATATGAGGGACAGAGAAACCAGATGACATACTTTATAATGATGACATCAGAGCTATCCTTCCCACCTCCAAACATGTTGGGTTACTTATGTGCTTTTATTCTTGTATATGTGAGGCTCAAGAGAGTCACGGGGCACCTGTGTACATGCCTCTCCATCGTAGATTACATGTTTGGGGACAATAAATCAGTGAAAGAAAAGTAATAAATAATGCCTGCTGACAATGTGATCATGTTTATTAAGAAGCAATGGCCTTGTCGTCTTCATTTTCTTCTCCAATGATTCCCCTCTCCAAGGGCTTGTTCCGCAGGGATGCCCTGCGTTTTAGCTGGAGGCCATTCTCTAATTCTTGCCTGAAAAAAAAAGGAGAGAGAGAGGGGAGGGGAAAGCACCTGCTTTCAAAAATAAGTTAAAAGCTGAATTGGGTCCTCTGGGACACTGGCATCAAGTTTTACTCATCATGAGAGTCAGCATCTCAACTTGGAAGTTGAGGGAACGAAATGGCCCAGTCCCTTCTGTGTGTTTTCCGGCCTCTGTTCCTGCCCTGGTCTACACAAAAGTCTCTTCAGCTTCCATATTTTGAAGAATGGAAGGTTACCAGGACAGCTTCTGGGGTCAAGCCTTGTCTCCCTCCCCAAGAAAGTAATGATGAATCAGACCTGAGCAACGATGTTCCCTTGTTCTCAGGGGGCCTTCCCTTACACCATCTGCCTATTCCCTGCACTCAGACAAAGGGTTTCACTTTCCAAATGATGCTCAAATGTTAAAATGAGGTTTGCATGCCTCATTTTAACTTGTATACTTCTTTTGGTCCCTGGTTAATCTTCATTTGCAACTGAAGGAATTCTCCTCAACCCCATTCTCCCAGAACTGGAAGTCCTCTCCATGTCTTTTCTTCCCTTCACAGTGTCCTATGCTCACTGCTAGACTTGACTTGGCTGTGTGAGGAGTGTGTGTGTGTGTGTGTGTGTGTGTGTACATACCACAACTGTGTGTGTGAGCGTATGTGTGTGTGTGTGTGTACATACCACAACTGTGTGTGTGAGCGTACATGTGTGTGTGTGTGTGTGTGTGTGTGTGTGTGTGCCCACTTACACACTGGAATGCTTCAGCAGGAGTCCCAAGTCCGACATGCTGAGAAAATGCACTAAATACTAAGTGACTGGGGTCAGCTCAGTGAGCTTTTGTTTAGCATGTACTTAGCTTGGGTTCAATCCTCAGGGCCGAAGCAAACAAAACACATGAACGGCTTCACTGCAGAACCCGTGTTGAATTAGTTTGTCATGACACAAAATGTCCATTAGGCTTTCTACTTCACTCATTTACCTCTGAAACTTATTTCAACTCTATTTGGCGGCTTATTGCCCTTCATTCTACTTCTTGCTGGATCTCCCTCCTCCCCTTCCTTCCCTCCCTTTTCCCCCTCCCTCTCTTTCTCCTTCCTCCCCCTCCCTCTCCTCCCTCCCTCCTCCACCTCCTTTCCTCTCTCCTTCCCTTCCTCCCTTCTCCCCGCTCCCTCCCTTCCTCCCTCCTTCCCTCTTCATTTCCTCCCTCCCTCCCTTCTTTGGGGCATCAACTATGCTACAAAAGGAATCATATCTGTGGGATTTTTAAAATGAATTTGTTGCATGGCTTCTCTCCAGTGTTTGAATCTAGCCCCAGAATTCCTTGCGAGTGTGATCTTTGTGGGCCTTGGCGTCCCACCTGCTGGCCTCCTTGCAGCTGGCATCAGCCTGTGCTGCTTTGACCACTGTCCTGCTGACTTCAACGTGACCCCCATTTGTTTCTCAACTAGGTCCCTTCAGCCAGCAGCTCTGATGGGTTGCTTCCTTGCCTTTGATGGGTCCCACTTCCTGTCATTAATCTCCCTGGTTCCCATAACTCAGCGGCCACATGGACACGTAGAAGAACAATGCATCCAGCTTGAGTCAGCGTCTTCCTCCCAGCTCATGCCCAGCACTGCAGCCTTGCACTTCAGTGGCTTCAGGGAGGCCAGGGGGAGATGGCAATACCCCACAGAAAAGGCAACATGAACTATGTTCCATTACACAAAAACCACACTGACAAAGAGGTCACATCCTGAACAGGGCCTTTGATGTCTAATTCCATTTTTTAAATACATGGTTTTTGTTTCTTAATATTTCTATTTATATTCAGTGCTCTGCACCTTCAATGCCCCCAAAGAAAGCTATTAAAAGTCAACGGAACACATTGCCTTTCCCATAAATCCTTTCACACTGCCAAACAAGGTGCTGGGCAGACTGTCTTTACCATCCAGCTCTTGTGGGATCAAAAGCTGGAGAAACTTTGTGTTCTCCTGAGACCCTTATCAGCATTCCTGACTTGACTACAGGGCGTGCTCAGCCCCGAAAGGTCTGTGTGGTCTAACCCTTGACTCACAGAACAAACAGGACTGAACAGTCTGTCCTGGCAGGATCATGGAGAAGAATGCTGTCCTTGCTTCCTTCCATAGGTGTGTTTTCTGTCATTTTCTCCACATGGTAAGACCTTGACACTAGTGGGACACACAGACACTCGCAGCAGAGCTCAGAGAAGTGACAGGCTTTCTGTGCGTCCTGTGCTCACAAAACTCAGAGGCCTTCCAGGCAGCCGTCACCCTCTCCAGGCCTCCATGTCCTTGTCTGTAAGGTGGGTGTGATTTACTAGGGGCCAGCCGTGGTGAGATCATATTAACAGAGTACTCTATAAACTCCAGAACATTCTAAGAGTGAAAATACGGTCCTTCGTTTCATGTCTGTCTGCGGGGTGAAGCCAATTCCCTCTAAGATGAGTCATATGGAGCATCAGGTCAGATTCGCCTCCCTAATGTCAGCAAACCACACTGAGAGAGCTGAGAAAGGCATTTTCTCACCTGGTCCTAAGGATTTGTGTTGTTTGTTTGACCCAGAACATTGCCTTGTCCATAATGATTTTCCAGTGATTCGACACTTTTCCTTCTCCCTGATCACAACCTGAAGGGGAATGGGTGTCCTAGAAGGGACACACTTGACTTCTCAGAGTTAGGAACTTGATGCTTGGTGTTCTGACGAGAAGCTCTCTCTAGGTGTTACTCAAACCCCTGATTTCTCCCTACAGGGAAACATCATGAGACAGCCACGTATGCAGTCCCACGTGGTCAGCCACTCACTCACATACACCATCATAGCAATGTCACTGGCAACCTATGTGTTACTCTCTGCTTTTAAATGAACTTGGTCATCTTTTGTTTTTATTTTTTTTCTATTGTTTTCATTTTTATTTCTATTGTAGTGGTGAGCATGGAACCTAGAGGCTTGCACATGGAGAGTGCTCTACCGCTCAGCTATCCTCAGGTTCTCTCTCTCTCTCTCTCTCTCTCTCTCTCTCTCTCTCTCTCTCTCTCTCTCTCTCTGACTCTCCCTTGCTAGCTCCTTCTTTATACTCACTATAACCCCTGTATCCAACTTGCACCGAAGCCTGTGGAGTGAGCCCTGCATGCTCTCCGTGTTCACAGTGTATTTGTGGTATCTGTTCACTGGTTTATTTGTTTAGAGACAGGATCTTATTCTGTATCTCAGGCTGGCCTTGAACTCAAGCTTCTGCCTCAGCCACCAACATGCTGACTCTATAGGTGTGAATTACTACACCTGGCTGTTTGTGATCCCTAAGTTAATTCATTCTCCCCCACCGACTTTTTAATATTTTTGTCTGTGTGTGAAAATATCACACATCTTCTGAGGATGCAGACTTCATATTTCCACACACACACCCATCATTATCTGATAAAATTGGAAGTTCCTTGTGATCTTCAAGTCAATCAGTTTTAAGTTCTGTAGAGATTTGTTTTGCAACTACCACAACCGAAAGAAGCAAAATGTAACCTTCATCTTTCCAGAAACGTCCCTCCTTTGGAGTCCCAGCTCCCTCTCTGCTCAACTCCTAGTCAGCTAGTGGTCCGGTGGGGTGGTGGTCTTGCTAATCTGCAGACAAAGAATTGAGCTGCAGGGACAGGCTACCTTCATGGAGCCCAGTGCCCTGTGCTTTGGGCGGACTGTGTGTGGCCCAACCCATTGCTCCTGTTTGTCAGAAGTGAGTTCCACCAGGTGGATGAAAAAGTTAACTAGCTCATCCTTCCCAGAGTGAAGACTTCATGGTGGTACTGATTAAGATATTTTAAATTTTATATATACGTGTGTGTGTATAGTGTGTGTGTGTGTGTGTGTGTGTGTGTGTGTGTGTGTGTGTGTATTGGTGTGTTGGATATCCTGCTCAATTACTTATTCCCTTGAGACGGAGTCTCTCACTGAGCCTAGAGCTAGGCTAAGGGCCATCGTGTGCCATTGATCCCCCTATATCTGCCCTTCACAGCACTGAATCGTGGGTATCTGTGGCTGTACCTGACTTTTGTGGGATCTGAACCCAGGTCCTCATGTGTGCGCAGAAAGCAGTCTCACCCACTGAGCTTTCTTCCTGTCCCCTGTAATGAAGTTTCGTGATCCCATTTCTAGTACCCCAGTTTGGGGCAGGGAGTTTGTAGTGGTACATGAATTTACCAAATTAAAATAACAAGCAAACCAAAGGCTGCAGGAGCCAGTTCTCAGGGGAAGGCGATGCTAAGGTAAGCCTCTACGCCTCTATGCCTCTACATGAAGCTGGCTACCCCAGCACGTGTTGGCCACTCACTGTGTAACAGGCACAAGAGCAGACACTTCACAGCCTGTTTCTTATTCATGCTCCCGCAACCCCACTCAATGGGCATTTGACCCCCAGAATCACGAGAAGAACCAAGAGTCCTTCAACTCCTCATCAAAATAGTGAGCTGTGCCATGGTCCCCCAAGGCCACCTCTGTCCTTTCCTACTTCCAAACCCTGGTTTTCCAACCTCTTGTACTTGAACTTCTGACTTTAGCTGGAGTTGGAAGAGTCTTTCCACCCAGCCATTTAGATAAGCTTGGTATTACAGTTTCCTTTCATGCCTTAAGTGATAGGATTACTTCATCCCAAGCAGAGCATCAGCTTACAGCACATAACCAGACAGAGAGCGCTGCGTCACCATCACACCTTTATACATGTATGAAAGACCCACTGAGGAAGAGAAAATGTTTCACTTTGCCCAATTTATGTCTCTTTCCTCCCAATTAAACTAACTTGGAGTTTTAAATAATTCCTTCCTGTTAAAGGAAGACACTCAGTTCCTGTGCACAGATGTGAAATAAAGGAGAGAGAGAAGTGAGTTTGGATTATTCTCCACTGGAGGTCAGGTGTTCTCGATATCGTGTGTGGGACAGGTTTGGGGACCGTGAACGTAAAAGGGCATAGGTTGAACCATTGTCTGCTTCCGTCCCCCACTGCAGTTATGTCCTGCAGATTATGTGTTTGACTTCATCTCCAATAACACCTCTTTAACAACAATGAATCCAATACTTCAATTTATAACAGGTACGGACGTCTGGCAGGAATTCTCCTTCCGGGAGCAGGACAGACAGATGGACACACCTATACTTCCCTCTTCTTTCCCTGTCTCTTTCTTTTTAGCCTTTTCTCTTTTCATCTTAAGCACGGTATACTGAATAGTTTTTTTCCAGGAAGGAGTTGGTTGGCTCTGTCACCGGGAATTCAGCTCTGGGAGCTTACATAACTGTGTTTTGTGCACTGGCAAGCTCAGGATCCCAGCATCTTTGAATGGCTCTGATATAAATGGAATCACTGTGTAAATGGCTGTCAGGGACTGCCCCTCCATTAAGGAGCCACATCTAGCCCATCCAGGGCTATCATCCCTGCCAGCAGCTCCCCTGCCACTGAGTCCCCTCATCTGCCTCTGAAATGACTCTCAAATGGGCCTCAGCTCTTTCCTCCCCCACCCCCTAGCTTCACTAAGGTCCTT
Source organism: Peromyscus leucopus (assembly GCF_004664715.2). Taxonomy (NCBI): domain Eukaryota; kingdom Metazoa; phylum Chordata; class Mammalia; order Rodentia; family Cricetidae; genus Peromyscus; species Peromyscus leucopus. Next base: position 1,613,080 of record NC_051063.1, read on the forward strand.
GTCACCTTTGAGATACATTAATCCCCTCACCTCCCTGCTGGTCTCCCTGCATCTAGCCCTCCCTCCATTCTTTGGCTGCCTACAGCAGCACCTGCAAAGTACGGCTCAGACAAGACGGCACATTTTTCCTGAGACACTACAGGTATTTTCCCATCAACGAGTCCAGGAGACCAGTGTAGTGCGGGAGATGTTTAGGGCAATATATAAAGAATTGCTTGGGTTGTTTTTAGAGTTACCTTTTTAAAACAAGCATAACAAAGTATATTTTCAAAATTGAGTCCTTAACTCAGTAGCTGCGGCAGACCCAGGCATGATGACAGGCAAGTGGCTGAAGTTTGGGAATGGCTGAGATACACAGTCCAAACTCTTAGCTCTTCATGAGAGATGCTTCACAAGGTGTTTCTCCCCAAATAGCTTCTGGCTTGCCCTGTTATCCTCTTTTGGCTCTTCTTCAACAAAAGCCTCCCCTTGACCGTCAATCACATCAAGTGTTGTTGGTCTTTTTTTTAACCCCCTTGGACACTTCCCTCTCTTGACCACCAATTTGGTGTCTGCCTAGTAGACTTCTATATATATTTCAACATCTAATTCACATGTGTCCATCTCTGTGAATCCATTTCTAACTCCCTAGGACAGGATTCCATGTCTTTGCAGAGGCTATTCAACACTCAATGACTTGCTTCACTTGGGTAGGGGCTCCTTCCTCTCCCAGCACTCATGATGACCCTACAAGGTTGAGCTTAAGCCTCTGGACTTCACCTGGCCTGTGATGGCAGGATCACAGAAGACACCTCTGTACTTGATAGGCCCGAGATAAGTGGTGTGTGACTCTTGGCTAGTATCATCTCTATAGATCAGGGAGGTTTTATACCCAGCCCATCTGAGACTTACTCAGTGTTCACCTCAATACTGAGTGTCCCTGGGAGAATAGTCCAAGTGCTCTTGAGTTTCTCAGCAAATCTCTTTTCTTCTGCAAATGCCCCAGAGACATTCACCCTTACCAAGGGACAGCCCCGAAGTGTGATTGCTGAGAACACTGAAGAGCTTGTAACAAGGACTCACTCTCCGCTCCAGAGGCTGCTCACTCTCCGCTCCAGAGGCTGCTCACTCTCAGCTCCAGAGGCTGCTCAGCTCCCAGCAGCACTGCCCACTAACACAGGGGTAGGCTCACATCAGCTACTTCCTGCCTCAATACCATCTGACTATTGCACTTATTCAGCCAGCAGAATCTCAAGTTTCCCTTGCAGACAAAGATAAAGTGAAGTATTATGGGAAGCCAAAAGTCCAAAAGCCCATTCAATACACTCAACCTAGAGAGCATTGAACCAAGCAGCGTGGCACCCTGTAGTGTGTTTGCCATTCTCCCTGGTGGCTGAGAGTCTGATCTTCCTTAGGAGACACCCAAGGTGTGTTCTTCCACTCTAGCTATACAGTCCAGACAACTGTGACCATCCTCAAGTAATTTCTTTCCTCCCTGAATTCCAACTGTTCACTCAACACAAGCCAATCTAATTGTATGCATCTGACCAACATTTTGCTTTCAACTGGGGCTATCTGAAAGAAAACTCCTTAACGTCAAGTGAAGAGTTTAGCAGAGTGGCCTCATATATGGCCAACCCTCAAAAATAGTCATGATTTATAATCATGTACCTTGATGGCATTCCTAGTGGTGATGAACACTATGTACAAGCTTGGTCTCTTTCTGTGGTCCTTTCATAATTTCTATCCAGTCTTTAAACTTTTTACTGTGGTTCTGCGGTGTCTGTCAGAAGCTTTTTTGTGGGCTTATTGGAACTGAATAACTTCAGAGTCCCGGCTTTAGGAATTCTCTCATCATCTTCACTTGGTTCAAGTATAGACTTCTTATTTGGTTTTTAAAAAAAACAACTCACTTGTATCTCGTTAGTTTGTTCATTTGTGTATTCAGTAAGCGTTTATCATGTGCCTACTCCGTTCAGCTTCTGTTTAGGCCTCAGTTGCCAGGACAGAACAAGACAGACACAATTCTCGTCTATAAAGAGTTCATTTAAGAAAAGAGAGCCAGAGAAAACAAGAAAGGGGAAACACATAGGCAGATTCAGGCTTCCTGGGTATCCTTAGGGGGCTCGTTCTGGGAATCCCCCAGATACCAAGCCCTCAGGCTCCTCATGGGAAGTGGCCCAATATTTCCATGGAACCGTTCATCTTCCCCCTGCCCATCTTAAAGCACCTCTAGATGAGTTAGGACCCTTTAATGCAATCTCAATTCTGTGTAAATAGTTTAGAGTTGATGACAAAGGAAAAGCCTGTACATGCTCAGAACAGACAAAATGTTCCATCTTTCACGGGAATATTTGCTATCCACAATTGGTTAAATCTAAGGATGCCGAATCCAAGAATACAGAGGGCTAGCCATATGAATACAATGTATCCACATACAGGGCAACATCATTTTTAATAATCTAGCATGTTGACAGAGCAGTGGCAGTCAGAACTTTGATTCCATCACAGCATCGGTGGATTCCTAGTTCATCTCCTGCTTCTGATGTTCCACCCAGCTACAATCTCTCATCCTTCAGCCCCTAGCCCTACTAGAGTCCCTGACACAAAGGAGCATCCACTAACCTTTGTTCATGTCCAGTCTAGTCTTGCCACTCTTGGGGTATTCCCAGTCTGCTTTTGGTGGCTCTTGTCTGCGCAATGCTTTAAAGGAAGAGTGAACTTTAGGAACCAAGTCTTCTGGGGAGGCCCAGCCCAAGGAAAGGGGGAAACAAGAGACAGTGTAGACCCACAGGCATCTGAAAACTTTCCCCAGCTTCTCCCTTCTATACTGGATTCAGTGAAAGAGAAATGTTATGCAGGACAGTCTATTTATACGGCACAGGTAGTATGGGAGTTAAACCATTGAAAGACACACTTCTACTGTGGGCAAGGATGGTATGGACCCATAGTTACCTCCCTCTGAACACAGAAAGAAGATATCTAAAGTCCCCATGGCCAGGGAGCTGCAAGGAGCCACTGGGGCCAGCAGTCAGCCTCCAGAGGTTTCTGACTTGTACATTTCCCTTTCCAGGGTAGGATGCTGGGAGCCTGGAGCCTAGGGTGGAAGGCTAGTCCCTTCTATCACCTCCTCATTGGTTCTTAGCTAGTGTTTTAATGACAGCTTGAGAGGCTCAGCGTCTTGGCCTCCTTCTATTTATGATCCCCATCGTGTTAATGTGCACTTAATGAGAAATTCTTGTCTTGCTTGTAAATCCTGTAGCCGGCATTCAATTTATTGACAGATGTTTGCTTGGATCTCTTTAAAATTACTTCATAAATCTTCCAGGATAAAAGGCCTCAAGTTTGGTTATTAAGACAGGGCCTTGTTGACAGTTGCATATTTAACTGTTTCAAAGTCAATCTTTAGTACTGTCAGAGTGCACTGGCAAGGGGCACCCACTGCAGAGATGTTTGCAACACTTTCCAGACCTATCAGGGCCTGAGAAGTGCAGCTCCTGTGCCTTCCGGCTCCTGTGCCGGGATCCCTCAGGTTAACTTCTCTGTGACCTCCAGCGCTTTGCGCTTACTCATTCCTCCTATCAGAGCGTCAGAGTGATGAAGTGTTTCTGCTGATAGGAGATAAGGCTGAGGAAGCCACAGCGTCTCAGACACCAAGAAGGAGTGTTGATGGGGACCCTGTGCTGAGGTGGCACTTCCCACGCAGCCACAGGCAGGAGGCACCAGCTGCAAACACGTGGGCTCAAACTATTGGCAGCTGGGTCAGGGAAGAGTTTGCTTGAAAGGCTGGAGACAGCACCCACCATCATGCCTGCGGACTGACACCTGGTAGTCTGGATCAGGATTTTTTTTTCCTGTTGCTAATTATTTAAAAGACCTTTGTGAATGACTTAAGATAAAAGAAAGCATGAAAAGCAGTCAGCCGGTTCATATAGTTGATACGCACAAGGGAACTGGGTCTACAGCACGGAACAGCTCTTATCAACTCGCTAAATTATCCTTCTACGTCTCTTTTGGTTGCTTGGCTTAGGGTAAATGGAGTTGTTGTTTTTGCAGCACTGGACATTGAACCTGGGTCCAGTTAGTCAAATGTTCTATCATTGGTCCTAGTCAGGTCACATGACCACCCTTTCACTAATTACAGTAGTCAGAGGTAGACTATGCTGTGGTTGGTTGTGTCTAAGTCACGTGACAGTCTCACCTTAAACAGAGAGATTAAGATTAAGCAAAAGAAAGGTGTGTCCAGAAAAAAAAACGGGGTCTTCTCATCTAAAGAAGAGGTGGGGGGCTAGAGACTGGCAGCATGGGACAAACGCTCAGCCACACTGATTGAGCTGAAATCATGGGCTTTCCTCGCAAGGTCAGGCTCTTGCCTGGGTGCTGCTTATCAGTGTCTGTCCATGCTGGTGGAGTTGGAAACATCCCCCATTTGAAGCAGGAGTCACAGTGGCCCCTAGAAGGAAGGCACCAGGAACATTACACAGCTGACCTCCCCGGAAGGCTGACTAACTGGCCTCAGAACAGTTCGTGTTTACTAGAATCTGAGGCAATTTCCTTCATGGAAATTTCTGGAAATTTTAAGGTGCTCTCATCACTAAGAGCTGGAAATTTTGGCCTTGAATATTTACTGGATCCCTGTGGGAAACATTCTTCATGGAAATGATTGTAATAATTTGGCTGTAGAATTGGTTTGTAATAATTAACACTTTCTCAGGGATTGCTACTTGCTGGCTCCTGTCCCTGCCAATCTGTTAGATATTTTGTTATTCCCTTTTATATCAATGAGGAAACTGAGGCACAGAGACATCAAGGAACCTGCGCAACAGCCCATAATATTCATGGGGCTGAGATCTGAACTCACTCAGTCTGACTCAAAAGCCATGTTCCCACAACCGCAGGCACAGCAGGTTGTCCACACTGTGGGACGTAGGCATAAATACACTGAATTGAAGTCTGTGATACCAGTGGGGGTAATGGCATGTGCCTGTGATCCGAGCCCTCGGAAGCCTGAGGCAGGATTGCAGAGTTCAAGGCCACAAACTCCCACCACCGACAACACAGAGGTACCAGGTACCATGTCTTTCCTCCATGATGGACTGTGCCAACCTCTTTTCTATTATGATACTTCCATCAGGCTGTTTATCAAGGCCTTGTCTCAAGCAAAACAAAGTGTAGCACTGGGTGGTATTAAATGCATTCAAATGTATAATGATTAAATACATAATACATAATTTAATCATAATGTTACAGGTACATTAAATCTAACCTATGCACTTTAAAGGCTTTCTCTTCAAAGAATTGAGTCAAGATACAATTCTTCACAGATGATGTTAGAAAATGTGAAGAGTCCCAGTGTCCACCATACTGAGTGCCCAGCAGCCACACACTCCTCCCAGGAAGCTAGGCAAAGAGCAATTTCTCCCATGGTGCCTCTGGTCAGGACGTAGGAGACAAAGCCTGTAGAGGGTGCTGTAGAGGATTTTTCTTTGGGCCACCAACTCACAAAAAAATTACATGGAGACATTATTAATTATGGAAGCTCTGCAGATAGCTTTGGCTTGTTTCTAACTAGCTCCTATGAATTAGCCCATTTCTATTCATCTGTGTGTTGCCACGTGACTCGTGGCTTTACCTCTCCTCCTGCATGTCTGTTCCCTCTCTGTCTGTTGGTGACTCTTTGTGCCTCTACCCTTCTTCTTCCCGGCATCCTCTGTGCCTGGAAATCCTGCCTAACTATTGGCCGTTCAGCTTTTTATTAAACCAATAACAGTGACACATCTTCACAGTATACAAGAAGATTATTCCACAACAGGGAGCCCCCATTCCTTTTGGAGGGAGCAGTCACAGGGACCAGAACTCACAGAAGTCTCATAGGTCGGCGTGGGGATGGCAGTGGAGCAAGACTCTTCTCTGGACAAGGGAACAAGTGTCTCTGTGCTCTCCTTTATCTACACAGACTTGCTGGCTTTGTTTCCCTGGAATGGACTTACTGGGAGTCCAGGGTCAGAAGAGACAACCCGGCAATTAAGAAGAAGTGCTACCTCTGCAGAGGACCTGAGTTCAGTTCCCAGAACCCACCTCAGGTGGTTCACAGCTACCTGTAACTCCAGGTCTAGGGAATCTGACACCCACTCTGAGGACATCTGCACACATTTGAACATACCCACCCTCAGATGCAGGCCCATACACACAATTCAAAATAAGAAAACAATTTAAAAATCTGAAAAATAAACCAAACCCCACCAGGGTTCAAATACTGGATCTAGTTGTTGACTCTAGGGAACATCAGCAGAGGGGGAGGAAGGAGAGAAGGGGAGGCCCTGACAACAGAGATGCTGCCCTTCAAGTCAGTACTGTGGGCAGCCGCCGGGTCACGGTGTTCTGTGGAGCACACACTTTAGAATATTCCTAGACGAGGGGTGATGGTGCTGGGGTGGTTTTCACACAATTGCCCTCTGTCCTCACCAGAAAGCTTCTCTCAGGGGTGTGAACCTCCCAAATTTCCACTGTCATACAGCCATCCAGATATCCTCCCCCACCCAGAGGAGTGCAGATGTTCCCAGTAAGCATGCATCATAGAGAGGTGCATGCCTTGGAGAGATGGACAGGTTGTGGGTAAAGCCAACTGTGACTAGCAGTGTTATCTTATGGTAGTAATTGTGATTGAATGGGGCAATACATAAAACACACTTGGAGCTTATTACTGTCTGGTTTTAGAGAAAACATAAAAGCTGGGGGATGATATTACCTCATAACACTAAAAAGACTGAGCGTGAGTCAGTCTGGAAATGTCAGGAGATGGTAGATCCGGGGGAGCTCAGAATATCAGGCCATCAAGAGCATTTGGGCAGGGAGACTGGCATGTGCGGAAGAATCCAGGTCTTGTAAGCATACAAGTCCATTTTAGAGTTCTGAGTCCTGCCACATGATGAGTACCGTGTCCCTTTTGTGGCCAGTTTCCAATCAAATATTCTCAGATAGTCAACATGAATTTCAATAAACACCAGTGTCCTGGGGATACATAGAATGTGCAAACACAATCTGACATCATGTAGATGTAACTAAATCTGTCAGTCGCATAATGGACAGCTTCATTTCTCTGTGGACTGTTTAGGCTTCATATAGACAAAGCCTAAATTGGTGCCTGTACCTCCTAATCATGTCCTCAGAGGGAGCATCCTGTTCCCGATTTCCCCAGCCAACACTTTGACACACACCCTGCCTAACAATACCCACGGATGAAGGAGGCCTTGGAAATAAGCTTTCTTGAGTGAGTAATGACTTTCAGGATGCAGAAGGGGGATTGTCTTTGGAAACGGGTCTATCTTGATGGATGATTGAAAAGCTGCTGTCTTTGGTAGAGTTTTCGTGGTTTTATATTTGAGGCTATGTAATAAATAAATGTGTAATTGCCCTCAACATGATGCAAGACCAGACAGTGAAGATGAGGCAGAAAAAATCCTATAACAGCATAAAAATTTATTAGGATCCCTATTGGTAAGCAAGGCAGGGCTGTGTGAACAAAGAATGGGCTGTCTGCAATTGACTGAGATAGAAACCAAGGCAATGAGTACAAACCCCACCAGGCTTTCGTGGAGGGCGTGCGGGGGAGGGGGCAAGGGACAGACACACTCGGACTTACAACCCTTAGGAAAGTGGTTTCAGAGCCAACACTAGTAATTGGAGTAAACAAGCACTGAAATCATTTACCTAGTCATCCTGGATGTTAAACAGTATTTTCAAAGGGCAGATTCTTTGTGTGATTCAGGGAAGTAGGAGCATCCACGGTGGCCCTTAATCTCGCCTAATTCTCTGAGGTCTTGTCTTCCTCCACGTTCTGCTGAAGTTGGTTTTTGTGCTCCACATATTCATGACATGATTTTTGTTTTTTTTTTTCTTTATGATCACAGCTCAGCTTATTGCCTATTGTTTTTTGTCTTCCCATGTGATTCCCATTAACGGCTTTACATGGATCAATCTATCTGTGTCTCTCAAATTAACTTTGATCTCTTTCGGTGACAGCTGATGGGTGACAACCTGAGATATTTTATGTGGTGTCTGGAAACAGGCTCTGCTTTCTTTTCATCCCATGTTTTATTGGAGAGGTCAAAGAATGTTTTGAATACAGCTGTGTGAACTCCATTGAGAAGATTTGTATTTTAACAGTTGCAGGCTGTCACCTTACAGGGAAGGCCCAGACCTAAGGTGGGATTTCAACCCGACTTTCTTCAATTCAAACCACAAGCTTAAATATTCAAAAACGTTTAATTCTAATGCTTAATAAATCATAATTTAATAATTTTCAGAGCATGAAAACAGTCATTTCATGATATCATTGGAAATGAGAAGTGTGGCTCTGACTGCTGTCTCATAGTAACACTCAAGTGATTTATCTGAAACTGAGGAGTGTGTGTGTGTGTGTGTGTGTGTGTGTGTGTGTGTGTGATATATGGTGTATATGTGCTTGTGTGCATATGTGTGATGTGTGTGTGTGGTATATGTGTGTATATGTGTGTGTAGTGTGTGTGTGATACATAGTGTATGTGTGTATGTGTGTGTGTGTGTGATATGGTGTGTGTGTATGTGTGTGGTGTATGTGTGTGTGGTATATGTGTGTGTGGTGTGTATGTATATAGTGTGTGTGAGATGTGTATGTGGTATGCATGTGTATGTATGTGTGATGTGTGTGATGTATGTATGTATGTATGTATGGTGTGTGTGTGTGTGTGTGTGTGTGTGTGTGTGTGTGTGTGGTGTATGTGTGTATGATGTGTGTGTGTGCATGTGAAGGCCAGAAATCAATATCCAGTGTCTTCCCAAAGGCTCTCCACCTTTTTTCTTTTTCCTTCCTTCCTTCCTTCCTTCCTTCCTTCCTTCCTTCCTTCCTCCCTTCCTCCCTCCCTCCCTCCCTCCCTCCCTCCCTCCCTCCCTTCTTCCTTCCTTTTTCTTTTTCTTCTTGAGAAAGCCTCTCTCACTGAAGCCGGACTGAATGAGCAGTGCGATGCAGAGATACAGCTGCCTCTGCTTCCCAAGGGGTTCCAGGTGTGCACCACCATGTCCACAGGCTCTGAATGTGTAAACCCAGGTCCTTGTGCTTAGCATGGTAAGCACTGCCATGCTGGAGCCGAGATCTCCCTTACCCCTGCAGACCATCCTGCCTGTTTTAAATCTACTTCCCTCTGAGGTACCCAGTATCCAGTTCAGTCTCACCTGTACAAGATACACACAAAATAAATGGCAACAGGATTTTTTGGTTGTCATAAAGCTTAAATAGAAAGATTTGCACAAACCTGGGAAAGTAAGTGTTTCTTTGGGAAGATCTCTGAGTGTTTTTCTTGATCTGACCACTTAACATGCCAACTTCAATTCACCCCACAAAAGTGATCTTTCCTGGGTTGTTTGATTTCAAATTCTTAAGGTAAGGGTTCTGTTATTTGAATCTTAGATGATCTTTTAATAATAATTAAAAAAAAAACCCAAAGCCAGATATCAGGGTGAAAGCTTTTTAAAAGATCAGAGAAGCAGAACAGCCAGCCACTAGTTCTTACCTCTATGAAATCCTCAGCCTAAAGAGAGTGAGTTCCTGTTTCCTCACACCTTAAATACCTTTCTCTGCCCAGACATCACTTTCTAGGATTAAAGGCATTTGTGCTTCCCAGTACTGGGATTAAAGGTGTGTGCCACCACTGCCTGGCTCTGTTTTCAGTGTGGCCTTAACTCACAGAGATCCAGACAGATCTCTGCCTCCCGAGTGATAGGATTGAAGGTGTGTGCCACCACTGCCTGACCTCTCTGTCTAATCTAGTGGCTGGCTCTGTCCTCTGATCTTCATGAAAGTTTACTAAGGTGCACAATATATCACCACAGGGTTCTCAGAAGGTGCAACTTTGTTTCCCAGGTATGTCCAGAAACACCCACAGATATTTCTCTTGGTCTCACTGGTATGAAGTGCCACCAGGTCACAGAGAGTGGAAACTAGGGTGTAACTCAACACTTCACCTACTCCATTCTAGATGTCAACAATGCCAACATAGGAATAAACGACTTCGCTGGGCGGCGGTGGCGCACGCCTTTAATCCCAGCACTTGGGAGGCAGAGACAGGTGGATCTCTGTGATTTCAAGGCCAGCCTGGTCTACAGAGCGAGATCCAGGAAAGGTGCAAAGCTACACAGAGAAACCCTGTCTCAAAAAATCAAAAAAAAAAAAAAAAAAAAAAAAAAAAAAAAGGAGTAAACGACTTGTCTGTCTCTTCATTTTCTGTTGTGAATTAGCACAAAAGTGATGGCCCAGCCTGTGCTAGATGTGAGTCAGATGTGGCTGGGTTTGTCTTTTTCAGGTAGAGCTTCAAGCATATAGAGATATATAGAAGAGATGTGGCTTGTAGATGGAAGGGATGTGGTTATGGTTATGGATTTAATATGTGTGGATGATGGGGTGAGAGGAGGGTGGAAAAAAGGGGGAAAGGTAGGGAAGCCATCCCTGCTCATCCCCATGACTGCCATGGATACAAGCAGATCAAGCTGTCTTCAGGTGACAATCTCTGTGTGACGGGAATCCCCCCCCCCGGGGGGTGGGTGCAGGGGGGGAGAGCCATTGGAAATATTATTGTCTTTTCTTGGGGGCCATGTAAAACAGGCTGCTTTTGGAGAAAAAAAAAATCTCCAGTTTGACTCACTTTTTTTTCTCCCTGAGACTCCCAAGGAAAATAGAATCCCCACAGGGCAAGGATCAGCCCTTCCCTCCATCCGTCACCAGCAGAGGTACATTTGGCCCATGTCCTGTGCGCTACAAAGAACTCAGCCATCTCAGCCATGCCCTCACCCTGTGTGGCCTGTCGGATGCCAGGTTCCCTCCAGAGCCTGTTCCCTTTGTTTTGATCTTTTTTTTTTTTTTCTTTTCTAAGTTCAAACTTTTTCAGTCTCCTTTTTCATCTGTCTGGGAGGCAAAACCAGCTCCTGACAATGCCCTGGTCAGCTCTTTTAGATTTTTTCCCCCCTTTGGGGGGGAAAAAAAGTTGATTTCCTGTACTAGTGAGCCATACATCACTGACATCTCTGTCTGTGCCTCTTGTCTGTGACAGAATGACAGGTGTCATTTATCACTGGGGCTCTCGGAAGCTGTGGGAAGAGGGATTGGATTTTTTTTTCTTTCTTTCTTTTGGGCTGCCAGATCATTAAAAAGGGGGCTTTCCAAAGAAAGCTGTGTGTAACCTGAGTGCACTTACTGTCAGCGGAAGGCTGGAAGAATGGGGGAATGGCGAAAGAGAGCAAGAGAAAGAGAGGGCGGAGGGAGGGGAGGAGTCTCTGCCAGTCACTGTGCAGTTCACCCTGGTTCAGCTCCTGCCTGTGCATGCTAACTAAGGCCTTCAGAGATTTCCGCCTGGCTGGTGGTGCCAAAGAGGAAACCGAAGTAGGAAGCCTCTTTAATATCCCTGTTTTTCATCCCGTCGTCTAACGGGGGAGACACATGCTGTACCGCACAGGGCCTGACTTGAAGTAAGATCCTCGCAGAGGGCAGGCAGGAAAACCTAGCTGAACTTAAGGGAGAGACTCTGTAAATCACAAGTCGAAACTGAGACCTGCTGGCAGGCTCGTTCTCCAAGGAGACATTTACAGCATCCTGTTTGCAGAAGCACACTCGGAAAGTGCCCAAGTATATCTTCTGAGTGCGTCTCTCCTCTTGGCACCCTCTCCACCACCAAATGGCTCCAGGGACCAGGAAACAGACTCCTGGCTTATCGTTTCTCCGAAATGGGAAACTTCCCTTCTCCTGCCCCTGATGGATGGTATCAAAGTGATGAAAACAAGTTAACTTTCAACAGTCCTAACTTTGTGCCATGTTAAATAACTTCTTTTTATTTTAGTGTTTTTGAATCACACTCTGTGTGTGTGGGGGGGTGCTGCACACTTGTGGAGGTTGGAAGACAACATTCAGTAGACAAAGTGGGTCCTCGGGATTTGAACTCAGGTCATTAGGATTGGCTGCAAGCACCTTTACCCTATAAGCCATCTAACCAACTCCTCTGTGTCTCAGTTTAACCATCCCCGCCATTGTCAGATGGCTGCATTTTTTAAAACAGTGCTGTGCGGTCCCAAACCCGGAAGTGTTCCTTGCGGCCAGGCTGGGCTCCAAAGGCAAGCTGTTTGGTTCTGCGGCCTCAGCCATCCATTCGGTGTGCAGGGAGGTTATTGGGAGTTTTTGTGTGCCTGGGATGAGAATCTGGCCATTTTGAGTTAGGAAGGTACGAGCTTAGGCACAAACCAACACAGGGGCAGCTCTCACCAGCCAGATCATCAAGAACAAACTCATGACTGAGGAACCAGCATAAATTCTACACAGTTTAAATGATTAAAAAAAAAAATAGGGAAATCTGTTTTCTGTCTTCCATAAAACCCTGCAGGAAGTCTCGATTTTACGTCTTCCCCCAGAGAGCCTAGAGGGCTTATTAGCTGACCCCTGACCCAAGATAAAATCAGCCACAAAGAAAAATAGAAAAAAAAAAAAAAAGAGGCAAAGGATCAGAGGAATGAATGAACCGAAGGCAGAGAGAGAGACAGAAAGAGAGAGAGAGGAGAGAGGAAAAGGGTGTTGAGGGAGGAGAAGAGAGAAGGGAAAAATGGAAAGAAAAAGGGAGAGACAGAAGTGAGGAAGAAGGAGGGAGGGAGGAGGGAGAAAGACAGACAAGGAAGGAGGAAGGGAGGGAAAGAGAAAGAACAAAAGAGAGGGAAAGGAAAAGGGAAAAGGAAGCATGAGAAATGAAAGAAAACAAAGAGGAAGAGGAGGCAGGAGACGCTCCCAACAGCTGCATCTCTTTTAAGAGCTGGTACGGAAGCTGAGAGCATCCGTGAGGCCCCGGGCGCAGCCGGCAGCCTGGCTGGAGCACACTCCTGCAGGAAGCCATCCCTTCCAAATAAGTTTTCCTTGACTGCTTTTGCACAAAGCCTGCTGCTCAGAGAGACAAATGGGCTATTAGGTAATCTACTTAATTGACAAGTGACTTAACTAATTACCCTAACATGCTTATTAAATGTTACCTTTCCCATTCGCCACACATTGTTAGGGCATCAATGTATGGGAGCCTTATCATACCACTGTCCCCTGACAACATGATCCTATTAAACAGGAGCGCGGGTGTGTTTCTGTTATGTTATTTCCTCCCTCTGTGCTTAGAGTCAGAAAGATAGAATTAGGAGCCGGGTGTATAACGAGCCATCCTGTTCGGGGACAATGTCCTATTATGCTGGCGCCTAGTCACTCAGATGGATCGGGAATGGACTAAATAAAGAAATAATGTAAATTATCAAGCTTCGCCTAATGGGTGGAAGGAAGGCTGAGGCAGAACCCAATTGCCTTTTGACTGGAGCCTTTCATAGCTGAAGGGCCAGTGTCTTTATTTAGACAAGCCCACAAAACCTCTCGTTCAGAGCTCCTCGAGGAGGTGTGTTCGGAAAGGAAGGATTTTGCAGGTTTTAGAGGGAAAAATGGTACTACCACCATGTCTGAAATGCACAGGGGTTGCCTACTATTCCTAAACATATAAATATTTCACTGTGAAACTTTGCTACAACATGGTTTTTTTAGACATTTAAAAAAATGTATCTATGTATATGTATGTGTGTGTATATGGTGTGTATGTGCACGTGTGTGGAGTTTGTGTGCATGTGTATGTGCATATGTGTGTGTATGTGATATGTGCATGAATGTATACATGTGGGTGTCTGTGTGAATGAATGTGCATGTGTGTATGTGTGTAGTGTATGTGTGCATGTGTGTGCATATGTGGGGATGTGCATGTGTAGTGTGTGTTGTGCGTGTGTGTGTTGTGCGTGTGCACGCACGTGTGTGCGTGCGTGCATGCGTGCGTGTGTGTGTGTGTGTGTGTGTGTGTGTGTGTGTGTGTGTAGGCCACACTGCTATCGGGTGTCTTCTTCAGTTGCTAACCACCTTACTCTTGAAGGCAGTGTATTCCACCAGCCCTGAAGCTGCTCTTCTGACTAGACTAAGAGGTCAGCAAGCCTCATGGTATCACTGTCTCTGTACCCCCAGCACTGGGATAATAAGAACACAGCGTCCATCACTCCTGGCTTTTAATGTGGATCCCGGGCTCCAACTCAAGTCCTCATGCTTAGAAGGAAAACACTTCACCAGCTGATCCATCTCCTCAGCCCCAGGTGCTTTCAAAAGTTTTAGAGAGTCTCAATTCAATTTAGATGTGGTATTTCTGCTAAATGAATTATGAAATCAAAAATATTTACAGTTTAAAGATTTTTAGGAGAGATGAAAAATAAGGAGTTGTGAATCCATGTCTCTACTGTGTTCTGGCTATCTGGTAACAGAGGTCATGTGGACACTTTCAAAGATATGTTCCTTTTGTTTTTAGTTTATGTGTGAGTGTTTGCCTGCATGTATGTCTGGGTACCACATGGTGCCTGCAGAAGTCAGAAGGCACCAGATTCCCTGGAACTGGACTTACAGATGGTTGAGAGCCATCATGAGGGTGTTGGGAACCAGACCAGGGTTTTCTGAAAGAGTAGCCCATGCTCTTAACCCTCGAAGGCCCCACTTCACACCCTGAATCTAGTCACTGCTTTTTGTTTTCCGCTGGCCGTGGCTAATACAGATGGCTAAAGCTGGTGGCCACTCCTCAGAGCAATGCACAGTGAAAGCCAACAAAGTGGTGCATTCTTGGTGGTACCTAAGAACATAAATCAGAGTCCTTATCTAAACAGTGAGGCAACAGCAAAAGGCTAGAACCACTGGGAAGATTATTTTCTGTGTAGGATGGAGTTAGAGGCAGGAATGTCTGCGGAAAACTGAAGTATCAGTTGTCCAGGGCAGGCAACTCCCAGTTCTAGCTGACACCCTGTTCTCAATCTCCGGATCTGCCCCCCACATTGCCATATCTATCTCTGAAGTTAGGTCTCTCTCCAGCCTCTGCCAGGTTCCAGTTGATTGTCAGCAGTTAGCTTTTGACTTTCTTGAAGTACACAGAAGTCACATTGAAAGTTACTTAGATCACATTCACCACAGCCACTTTGGATGAGTCAGGGAACCCATGATGATATGGGAGCTCACACTCTGTCTACAGGGTGCACTAGGGCTAGCCCTGACCCTAGTGGGAAGCCCAACTGGAGAGCTATTGACCTGGTTGTTAATCTGGAGACACTGGTGCAGTCTTGATCAGTCTGGTCATCTGAAAGACCTAGGAATCCGGCCAGGCAACCTCCCAGCAGCCTGACAATGACAGTGAGCTTGCCAGTACTAAATCTGCCGCAAACCAAGAGAGACCAGCCCGTCAGTGTTCTGCTCAAATCCAACCTCCACAATGCCCAGGAAGAGCGAGTGAGTTGATTGGCTAGCAGCCCTGAGCTAGCTCTGGGATCGTGACTGACAGCTGTGGGTTTCCTTGTTGTCTGGTTATCTGCAGCTGTAAAAGCAGAATTGTGGTAATGCTGAGACTCACTGCAGATGGGGAGAGAGAATCAAGTAGGTAGGTGTTTAAAACATACCATAATCACATACATAATGACCTTTATGGCAAAGCACGATACTACCAGGACCTGTGAGCAGTCAAGTGTCCCCGTGTCTGAGATGGAGGGAAGAGGCTCACTGAAAATGTCCTCACGCAGAGAAATAATCAAGTTGGAGGAGCAGGGACAGCCTTGGGGGAGAGGTTCCTGGGCAAAGGTTTATCTTTGCAAAAAACCATGGCAGATCATTCCGTAGAACATCCTCCCTTTTTAAAAAATGGACTTTCTCATTCTATCAGGACACACTGTGCTCTGTTATGAAAAGCTTTCTGGGTAGATAGGAGGGGGAAATACCTATGACCTTGGTCCTCTACACTCCACAGCACTGCAACAATGCTCCAGTTAGAGGTCACCAAGATGGGACCCATCGTAACTCAAAGAGCAAGGCCAGGGCTGCAGCTTATCTGCCGGAGCCAGAGCCATAAGCATACTGGGCAGGGGCCCATGGTTACAAGTGCCACCCACAATAACTTCCAGAGACACTGTCTTCCTCTCCCTCCTGTTCTGAGCCTTTGGGGACCATACCAAATCATCGATTGGGCAGTTAAATTTCTGGAGCTGCAAATAAGAGCCACTGAAATAGCACTTGAGGGTAGTCATGGAGACCCATCCCAGAACATAGTCGTTCAAAATGAGGGACTATTTACCTCCTCCGTGGCACCGCAGGTCCATGAGGCTGGGCTCAGCTGACGGCTGCTTGGTCTTGCCTGGCTTTGGGGAAGGTGAGTGGCTCTTCTCCATGTGGCCATGACCTTGTGGCAGGCTGACCCAGCTGGTCCCCAGGGTCTGAGGACAAGAGACAGTAGGTCTCCTGGGGTCTGGCTCAGACACTCATGGCTCTCACATCTCTTACGCCCCACCGGACAAAGAATCCCCAGACTCAGGGCACAAGGGAAGGGACATCGCCATCTAGTCAAAAAAGGAAGTGGAGTTCTCAGGGACAGAAAGATGAGAAGGGGGAGCAAAGAAAGGAGGGTGTTTCTTGAGCTAAGTTCAAGGCCTGTAGGCAGAAAGAAGGGTCTCCTCCTGGGGGCACACTTTCTGTTTCAGTAGTAAAATAAAGATAGCAAGTGATCAAATTGAGCCCTCTGGCCTCCTTCCCTCCCTCCCTCCCTCCTTCCCTTCCTCCTTCCCTCCCTACCTCCCTCCTTCCCTGCCTCCCTCCTTCCCTGCCTCCCTCCTTCTTTTCCTCCCTCCTTCCCTCCCTCCCTGCCTCCCTCCTTCTTTTCCTCCCTCCTTCACTCCCTCCTCCCTCCCTCCTTCCCTCCCTCCCTCTGGCATGTCACCAGGCCTTCTACACACACATCCACCTGTAATGCCACCTTGTGCCAGAGCCAAACAGGGTGTGGCCCAGAGATTATTTTTACTTTATTCAAATGTTAAATATATAATGTTCTTCCTTCTGAAATACTTCAGCCCCTTGCTACTATGCTCTCTCTCTCTCTCTCTCTCTCTCTCTCTCTCTCTCTCTGTGTGTGTGTGAGTGTGTGTGTGTGTGTGTGTGTGTGTGTGTGTGTGTGCATGTGTCAGAGGCCATTCTTCATGAAGGAGCCATCCATCTTCTTGGAGATGATCCCTGACAGGGACCGATTCACCTAGGCTGTCTAGCTATCTATCGCTAGGGATCCACTTGTCTCTGCCTCCTCAACACTGAGATAACAAGCATGTGCCACCACACACAGCTTTTTCACATGTGTTCAAGGGGTCAAATTCAGGCCTTTGTGCCTGCCCAGGCAGCGCTGCACCAGCTGAACTGTGTCCCCAGCCTGACCATGCTCAATGTGTGCTGACGCCGAGAGGCAACTATGAGACTGAGCCAGAGTCCCTGGATGTCCCCATAGTTTAGTGTTCTCATCCGCAGAGCAAGTCTCCATACAGAAATGTCTCGCTATGTGGCTTTGGAGAGATAGCTCAGTGATTAGGAGCAACTGCTGCTCTCCCAGAGGACCCATGTCTGGCTCCCAGTGCCCAGCTAAGGCAGCTCACAACAGCCCATAACTCAAGCTGCAGTGATATGACACCCCCCTTCTGACCTCCAAGTGTACCTGCACAAAGGGGTGCATACATGTGCACATAATTTTTTTTATTTTGTTTTCAAATGTGGTTTTGAGCAACAGATGAGATGATCTGAGACCCTGCGCCCAGCAACAGCCTTTAATGACGCAGGCTTTGTCATCACTATTGGAATTCACCTCTCTTCTGTCCCCCAGAAATCATAATATCTCAGCATTGCCAGGCACATAAAAATTGCCTACATCCCGATGCAAGTTGAAAAACGAAGGTAGTTAATATGTGTTCGACTTCCGTTTCTTCTAAGACAGATATTTGAATGCCTATTGATTTTTTCCTTTTAGCTTTGTCAGTGACTAAGCAAAGGTTAATCTCTTCCCCTGGCAAATATTTATCGAGTGATACCAAGAGTCCTGCTTGAGGAGTTCATCCACAGGTCTGGTCTGGACCCTCGTGTTGCCACTCTGGCTTCCTGGGGTACTCAGAGACAGTGCCATGTGGTACTGTTGCATCAGCTGGTTGATGGATCAGGCAGGGAACACTTGGCATAATCCATGATGTGACGGAGGAAAGAGTAACCAGAGCACAGCTGGAAGAAGGGAGTTGGAGCAGGAGGTGGCTCAGTGGTTAAAGCAATGGCCACACAAGTGTGGGGAGCAGAGTTCAGATCCCCAGAACCCGCGTAAGAGCTGAAAGGATATAGCAGCCTGTCTGCAGCCACAGTGCTCAGAGAGTGGAGATGGGATACCCAAAGCAAGCTGGGTAATTATACTACACAAACTGGCAAGTTCTGAGTTCAGTGAGAGACCCTACCTCGGGATAAAGTGGACAAGAAGAGAGGAAGACAACTGACATTGACCTCTGGCCTCTATGCATGTACACACACACACACACACACACACACACACACACGCACGCACGCACGCACACGTAAACATAGGCACATAACAACATACACACATTCACACAACAGAAGATGAGGGACTGTAGAGACGGCTCATAGTTTAAGAGTATGAACCATTCTCACAGAGGACCTGAGTTTGGTTCCTAGTACCCAAACCACTGGTTCACAACCTCTTGTAACCACAACTGCTAGGGTTATGATGCCCCCTTCTGGCCTCTCTGGTTACTGCACTTATGTGCATATACCCACAGACACACACATATACATAATTAAAATTTTTAGATAGATACTTTTAAAAGATAGTAGTGGCATTGAAGACACCAGCAAGTAAGAGTGTAGTGACCTAAGACTGGTATCCAGAAAGATCCTTGGGCCAGGCGATATCAGACTTAGGGCATGCTGGCCCAAAGAAGCCAGTAGAATGGGTATGCCTTCTCCATCTCTCTTCTCCTCCACCAGCCCATCCCCTTTGGGCAAAACCATGGGGAAGCAGAAAGACAGGGGGTCCCACATAGAGGCTGGGTCAAAGCAGCCTCTTTCCCAGGACAGGGTCCAGCAAGGCAGGTACAGAACCTACACAGAGGACAAGCAGAAGCTGCCTTGGACAAAAACACTTAAAGACTGAAGGACACAGGAACCTTCCCACCCTGGGAAACCTCCTCTATGAAAATGACGTCACATATTTAGGAGCTAGGTCCAGGAAAACTTGCCAATCAGACTTTGCATCCTGGGATGTCACATATCTCCTTTCTGAGGTGGGTCACCTGGAAAGATCTGAGCATTCACTTAGCCACTCCCTTGGCCTGAGACATCGATAAAGACACCATCCTTTGATTGGATAATGAGAGCATTCATTCTCGGGTTTTCTAGGTTACAAACTAGCAACCAACCAGATGTATTTCCAATGTTTGTTTTGTCTGGTTTTGAGATGGGGGCCTCACTAGGCAGCCCTGGCTATCTTGGAATTCACTTTGTAGAGCAGGCTGGCTCAAACTCACAAAGATCTGCCTGGCTCTGTCTCCCAGGCGCTGGCATTAAAGGTGTGTACCACCACATCTGGCTTCTAGCACTTTCTAAAAGTTAGTTAAGGTGGGGGAAGAGTGTGCATATACAGGCCAGAAGTCCATGCTGAGTGTCTTCTCTTGTCTCTTCTTGCCATGTTTATTGAGACAGAAACTCTTGCTTAGCCTGGATCTGGCCAGTTTAGCTTGGCTGGACAGTGAGTGTGGAATCCCCTTTTCCCTATATTCCACCCCTAGCAGTGGGATTCAGGCATCTGTCACAGTGCCCTGATTTGTATGTGAGGCTAGGGATCTGAACTCAGGTCCTTATGCTTACAGGGCAAGCACCTGGCCCACTGACCCATCTCCCCAGTTCTCATTTTTAATTAAATACCCCAATGTTTAATAAATAGCTCTTCATAGCCTAGGTTCCGAAGTTGATTGTGCATATCCTGCAGTCTAAATCTTGGGGTAGTATGGTCTCTCTGCTCACATCACTATCAACAATGAGCCAACAGACACCAAGTCAAGAGAGGTCACTGTGTTCAAAGCAGAATCAAAGAACGCAGACATTTCCGTGGATGTAGAGAATTTCCCTACACTTGTGTCTGCTTGATGAGTGGTTGTGTGGAATGTGCAGTCCAATGGCACCTAGGCAGCCTCACGGGGCTGGCTCACATGTCTCGAGCCAAGAACCCTGCCTTTTGCATTTACTTTATTTTTTTTTAATTTATTTAGTATGAGAGCATCTGTGCTATGGCATGCATCTGGAAGCTTTGGTGATCAGGCCACATATCTCCCTGTGTTTGGGGGAGCGGGGTGTTCTCTTATCTCTGTTACACTGCATACTCCAGGACCACCGACCTGAGTTTGGTCTCTTGTCTCCATAAATGAGTGCTGTAGCTACAGATACAAGCCACCCCATTCGGCTTTGGGTGCGCATTCCAGGAATCAAATGCAGGTCATGAGGTTCACATGACCTTTGATCCATGGAGTTATCTCCCAAACCTCCTTTTGCATTTAAACCATGGGCCCCAGAAATGGAGCACTTTTTAGCAGGTCCTGTGCCTGGAGGCTAACACTCGCTGGGTACGAGAGATGAAGTCATTTGCTCATTCTTCAGTTGATGAAGAAGCTCAGACAAGTTCAGTGATTTTCCCAAAGCTACCCAGAAAGCAAATGGCAAGGCTCAGACCTGGATCTCACAGGGGCAAGCAAACTCCCATGACTGAGGACCAATCCTCATCGGACCTGCAGAGAACAGAATTGCTGAAACTTGAGCAATAGCTCAGGATAGAAGACCCACACAGTGCCTGACACTCAGGCTGAAGGAATACCTGTCCTGGATCTTTTCTGCTGACTCTGTTTCCCCACTAGGTTGTGCTCTAAAAGTGTCCAAAGATTGTAAGATAACATCTCCATACTGCAGAGGCAATAATGACTTCCACAGCCTGCCAGAAGCTGGGAGGGGAGAGCAAAGGCTCCAAGCCTTGGTTTAACAGAGAAGCATTGGGCTTTTCAGTGACTGGATGTTGTCTAGTGTATCAGCCTCTCAGCTTCACACTCAAGCTTGCTGTCCATGTGGGTTGACCCCCAGCTTTGGGTACATACCTTTCAAAGCTCTTCTAGACCCCCTTAGCTCTGTTTTCAGTGCTGCTCAAGCCCACGGTCTGTGAGCAAAGAAACGGCTTTACTAAGTAGGCATGGTGGCACACACCTGTAATGCCAGTGCTCAGGAGGCAGAGGCAGGGGGACCACTGTAAGTCAAGGCAATCTTGGTCTACTTAGCAAATGGCTAGGTGAGCTGGGGTTTCACAGTGAGATCCTCTTGGGGGAAAAAAAGAAAAGAACAAAAGAAAGACTCCAATTTTCCAACTTATGGTCACAATTCTGTAATTCTAGGAACAACATTTTTGTTTCTGTGCTTAGAGCCTTGGGGGATAAAACTTTGACTGTGACTTTTGTCACAGTCTCCAGTGGCTTTTCTTTTTCAATTTTCTGGAACTCTCTGAAGATTCATTTCACTAAGATCCTATTCCCCAAGCCTGTTTAACCCCTACACATGTGTTTATACGCACACACAGCATTGAGTTTTTAGTGTTGAAGAAGTCATCATTACCATGGAAACCCTACCCTGGCTAAGCAGAGCACCAGCAAATGCTCACAGGCCAACACTGGAACTGGCCTCCTCCATGATAACACACATAAGTGTATGAATTCTGACTTTGTTTGTAAGTTGGGTTTGTATCTGTTCTTAGAGGGAGTCAAATGCAAGGACAGTTTCCCCAAGTCTCTGCATGCATTTATTGGTTCAATACATGGATATATTAAACACCCAGTATGTGTCCCCTGGACACTTGGGTTATAGCTGTGATGAATAATCAAACCTCCCACTTAATATTCAGAGAGTTTCTATTTCAATGGAAAAAGCACAGGACAGTGTCACTAACAAAATATTCTAAGAAGTATGATAAGATAAAGATAAAGAAAAGGACTGGAGAACTCAAGGGAAGACTCTGAGTTGCTGAGATATCAGATGGAACAGTTGGGGGAGATTTTAGCTGAGCTGTTATTAGTTGGTCTTTTTGGCTCTTCTTGGGGGGCCCACCACCCAACTCCCAAATAAATCACACACGGAGGCTTATTCTTAATTATGAATGCCCGGCCTTAGCTTGGCTTAGTTTCTAGCCAGCTTTCCTTAACTTAAATTATCCCATCTGCCTTTTGCCTCTGGGCTTTTCCTGTTCTCTAACTTCTGTGTCTTACTCTTACTCCGGGGCTTGCTGTGTGTCTGGGTGGCTGCTGGCCCCTGGAGTCTTCCTCCTTCTCTGGCTGCTCCTAGATCTCTTTCCAGATCTCTCCATCTATATATCCTCTCTGCCTGCCAGCCCTCCCTATCCTTTTTCCTGACTTGCTATTGGCCAGTTCTTTACACAGGCACAGTAACACAGCTTCACAGAGTTAAACAAATGCAACAGAAACAAAAGTAACACACCTTAAAATAGTCTACTACACTGAACAAGTGATTTCCAAGAAATTTCTGAATGAAGAGCCAATGTGAATCCTGCGGCTCTTTAAGGGTACATTGTATCAGAAAGAGGAGACAGCACAAGCCAAAGCCCTGTGGTCACATTGCATTTTCGGTACTTCAGATGCTGTAAGGAGGCTAGTGTGACTGAAGGAGAGTTTGGGGACAGGAACATGTGAGGTCACCAGAAGTCAACCTCTACGGAGCCTGGTAAGAACTTGGGATTTCATTCCAAGTGTAAAGGATGACACTTAGAAGGCTTGGGGCAGAATGTAGCAGCATGTGTCTTCATTGTCACAGCCATGTTGCACTGTAAAGAGTCTCTGCCTTATTCATCAGTAAGCCCAGGCCCAGAGAGATCAACTGATGTCCCCAGATGGTTCACAGGATCAGCAATTCCTCGGGGTTAAAAACAAGAGGGGTCTATGTTTTGGCCTTTTTACCCTCGATCTGTGTAACAGAACTTGGCAAAATATCACGTATGGTCAAGCCCAACCATATTCCTATTTGTACCAATAAAGTTTTATTGGCATACAGCTACACTCATTCATTTGCATGTTGCCTGTGGCAGCCTCTGTGCTGCAGCTACGAGTTTAGCGAAGGCATTGCAGAGAGTGCATGCATGTCCCCGAAAGCTCTCGATACTGACTGTCTTGGTCCTTGGCAGGAAACATGCCAACCTGGTTCTAGAAAGCATCAGCACAACTGACCATAGCTCACAGAGCACAGCTGTCTGTCCCAGACAGCAGCACACTATCAAAGACAAAGAAATACATCTCGAATGAATGATTTATTTACAAGTCAAAACTTGAAAGCAAAAGCAGCCGAACACAAAGGTGGTTAAAGTCACCTAGTAGCTTATAGTTTAAAACAGAAATTGCTCCTTCATGTTAGTCTGAGCGCAAATCTAGTCATCCAGTCAACAAATATTGACTGAGATGCTACACAGAGATGCCAGCATCTGTGATAGCAGTGGCACATCCCGTGCCAAGCAAACTCTGACACAGTTGTCTACAGAACAGAGTTCACACACCAGGGATAGAGACAGTCATTAGTCAGAGAGTTGGAATACTGAGCTAGCCAGGGGAATTGGAGGAGGCTTTTCTGAGGACTGAGTGATGTCTTAGGGAAGAACAAAAGGTCAGTAGATGAAGAGAGGAAAGATAATCAGTAGTTGAGGAGGAGGCACCAGCATGTGGAAGGGTCCTGGGGTGGGACAGAGCCGTGTAGGCACTGGGAGATTCAGAGCAAAATGTTTGTGTGTCTGAAAGGCAGTATGATTCAGTTCCGAGTACCTGCATGGGGTGGGTCAAAGCTGTGACACCAGCTCCAGGGGGGTTGGCGCCCCCTTCTGGCCTCCTTAGTTACCTGCACCCATATGCACAACTCCCCTAGCACACACATAATTAAAAACAAAAATAAAACATTTTAAAAATAAACCTGCAATGCTAAAAGAGTTTACCCTTCTTAGGAAAACTGCTTTTGCATTCCCAGGTCCAGGAAGTAGCCTCAAACCCCTCATAGCCATGCTGGGTATAACTGTCACTTATGTGGAACGGCCAGCTTCCATATCCTATGGCCTCTGACTTCCAGCTCAGGGACACACAGCATTGCAGGAGTCAGATAAAACACAGATGCACCCATGCTTAGGACAGACATGACCATTTGCTCCTGTAGAGTCGTCACATCACGAACCACAGCTCTGGAGGTGCTGTGACCCCGTGCACCATGAGCCTGTTTTCTTGAATTCACTTCTCCATTCATGATTTCTCTATCTTCAGCCTATTTCTATGCAAGAAGTGAACAGGCCAGGGGAAACCTTCCGTTGACCTGGGATGGAGCTGAAGAGGAGTTGTAAGTACAGGACAGACAGTGATGGAAGAAAAGACAGAGAAAGGGACTTTCTGGTTTGGTGGGGTTTGGTGGGGCTTAATTTGATCTTCAAGGAAATTGCCCCTAAATTAGCTCTTTTTAATAGCAAGCAAAGGGCATTTGTGGCAGAAAATGTCAGTGGAGGCTTTCTGATAAAATGGTATTTGACTTGGAAGCTCTGCACAGAGAAAGATCTTAGCCAAATAAATATATGAGAGTTGTTCTCAGCTGAGGGATGGCATGTGTAAGAGCCCTGGGGCCAGAACAAGACAGTGTTAGAGGGAAGACTTCCGAACTGGAGTGCAGTGCATGGGAGAAGATATGTGGGGATCAAGTCAACTGGACTTGTGCTCACTCACTGTAATATGAGGTCTAGAAGTGATCCCTGGAGCAGATAAGGCTGCCTCACGGTAGCAAGCAGTTACTGTGCCTCAAGTACTTCACATCTACAGCAGTCATTTCCATGCAACATTCATCAAAGCCAATGAAATGGGTACAACTACCATCCTGTCTCTGATAACTGACCTGAGACTCCATGAGCTACAGTGACTTGGGTCGAGTTGCTTACTGAGTTATATCACAAAGGAACTTCAGCTTCTGGCCACCTTCAGTTCCCAGCTTAAAATACAGAGCCACTAAGCCTGGGGTGGCAGCTGTGTAGTGCTGGCTCTCCGGAGGCTGCAGGAGGGAGATCATAAGGTCTGGAGGACTTGGTCACAAAAGAAAAGAAAAATTAAGTGGGGCCTGAGGGTCCATGCAATCAGATCTTTGTGATTTTTGAGGTCAGCCTGGTCTACATAATAAGTGAGTTCCAGGTCAGTTAGGCTACAGTGAGACTCTGTCTGGAGGAGAGAGAGAGAGAAAGAGAGAGAGAGAGAGAGAGAGAGAGAGAGAGAGAGAGAGAGAGAGAGAGAGAGAGAGAGAGAGAAAGAGAGAGAACCTACTCCCACTACACATTCATTTTCATTGCTGTTGTTTATTATGCTTATTTTTGTAATTTTAAGAGTTTGGGCAACTGTATTGTTCTTTTCTGTTCAATTTTATAAATAAAAGTGGTTTGCCTCAAGATTCTAATGGAAGGGTAAAGATAACAAGCTGCAAGATTCCTCTGGCACTGCTAATATGCCATGCAGGAGCATTTGAAGGAGGTAAGGACTGAGGGACAGACTGGCCAAGGCAGTGTTTGGGGCTCAGCCACCTCACCTATAACAGTTGGGAACATTCTCTGCGTAGAGGGCAAAGGCAATCTATTGCCCTCCTGGGCTGAACCTCAGCCTGGTACCCTTTCTCTACTTTCTTTCCTGGTATCAGGCCTTCAACTGTTCTGATGGTACAGTGACGTGGTCAGGCTGGCCAGGGGGATCCAGCTCTGGGACCCAATCTCTGTCCCCAAAAGTGACATCAGGTGCTGAGAATCACAGTACAGTCATTATCTGAGGCTTTGTGGCCTCAGAAAGCTTAAAAATCAAAGTCACCAAAGATTCCATCTGGAGTGCATGGGCAGGGAATGGCTATGACTCAGGAGCATGACCCTGCCCAGGAAGAGATGGGATATTACCAAGCATTTTCTAACTATGAACAAAGGGGAGCCCTCTGATTGCTCCCACACAAAAAAGAAAGAGTAGAAATTCTGTTTCAAAGTCAGATATGGGTTTTAAATTCTCTTCCTGAGCAATGAATACATCGCCTGTTTATTTTTAACAAGGTTTAAGGACATTTACTGAGTTTCCATTGTCATAGTTGGGTTTTTTGAGGAAATAGTGAAAAGGGGGTATAGGAAAAGAATTACAAGGGCTGGGCGTGCGGTTCTGTTGATAAAATGGTTGCTAGCATGCTGGAAGGCCTGGGTTGGATTCCTAGGCATGGCATAATGGAACCTGGTATTTACTCTTTATTTCTTTATTGTGTAGTTAATCACTCTCTACCCTAGAACATTCCTTTGCTGAAATTTTATCACATTATAAACACCACTGTGATGAACATCTCCTATACAAGGCTTTTTTTTTTTTTTTTAAAGTCATTGCCATCACATGGTTACATAGGCGTGAGTGTCAGGGTCAGTATCAGTATGCATTGTTGGAACTAAGGGTGACAATTCTTGATCTTCTTATTTTTATTATACAACTGCTCCAAGAAAAGTAGATGGATCACTGAACTATGACCAGACATGTATGGCAATATCCGTTTCTTGATACCTTTGGCTTTTGTTGATGGTTGGTAATTTGATAGACAGAATATTCCTTGGTTTACACATATTAAAAAGAAGGAATTGTCCTTTCTTAGAGAAGAGCGAATGTGCTTCAGGAGCGAAATGTCAAGGTGGACGGCAACATTCCTCCTGTGCAGCACTGACCAGCAGGGCTTCCTGTGGTGGGAAGGCTCTCTCCAAAGTGCCAGCTTCAGTAGCTACTAGCCACCCGAAGCTGTCAGGTAGTGGAAATGAGGCCAAAACAACTGAGAAGCTGGACACTTTATTATACTAAACAGCCACATGAGATTAGTAACCACCACATCAGCTTGCATTGTTCAGAGCTAGAGGGAGCAGAGCCTTCTCCTAAAAAATAGAAGCTGCAGTTGGTCTCTGATATTTTCACTTATGCAGGAAAGATCTCTCGGGAAAGCTGGTTGCTGTCATGGGGAAGCGGTTCGGAGAATTGGTCGGTTGGTTGGCTTTTGTTTTGGTAGGGCTAAGGATTGAGCCCAACCAAGGCTTTCACATGCCAGGCAAGTGCTGTGCCACTGACCTACAGCTGTGTGACAAGGTGTGAAAAATGCACGGTGGCCTATCCTGCAGCATTACAAGGTGATGTAAATGATGTATTGGATCAGGGTGTGGAGACAGAGAGCTCTGGATCAAATACGGGATGTGATTTTTACTTTGTACTTCTTATTTGGAGAGGAGGATCTCACTTGTTTAGGTTGGCCCTGAATTCTGTAACTTGGGAAGTCTTGAGTTTGCAATATTCTCACCTCGGCCTCCAGAATAGCTAAGATTACAGCTTTCCATCAGGTCCAGTTTCTTGTGACCTTTAAATAGGATTATCTGTTTAAAGCTGGGTCTCCTTAACATGGTCTCCACTGGGGCCTCTAGCTCTCTGCACCTCTATAAAATGATCTCATACTGCCTGCCATGGAAGGACAAACCTAAAGGGAGCTAGCAGCATTGATGTTGAGGATGCAAGGGTCCTTGGTTGATTTATTTCTGCTTCTCCTCTATCCTGTCCTTCCCTAGTAGTCTCTCCCACCATCAAATTGGTTACAGAGGGTTGGTTGGATAAATACAAGGACGAATAGATGTTGGATGGATGGATGAATGATGGATAGGTGGCTGGATGGTGGATGGATTGATGGATAGATGAATAATTGACAGATGAATGGATGATGGATTGAGGACAGTTGAGTGACAGATTGATGAATGGATGATGGATGGGTAGATGGAAGGATGGATGGATGGATGGATGGATGGATGGATGGATGGATGATGGATGATGATGGATAAATGGATGACAGATGTGTGGCTGTATGATGTATAATGGGTTGATGGTAGATAAATAAATGGATGACAGGTGGTTGATGGAGAGATGATGGATAGATGATGGATAGTTTTGATAAATGATGTATAGATGGATGATGGATAGATTGACAAGTGATGGATAATGGGTAGATGATAGTAAATATATATATATATATATATATATGTATGTATATGTAATAACAATAGCTAATACTTCCAGTGTCCCTAAGTGTCAGAATGTGGGTCCAAGACTTTATCTGTAACACTTCATTCCCTTTCAGTATTCTCAACAACCTAAAGATGAATGTGTCATTAATTTTTTTCTAATATGTAAGAAAACCTTTTCTAATATGTAAGGAAACCAAGGCATGCTAGATGATGGCACATCCCATATTTGAGACACAACTGTCTGCCTCCACAGCCTAACCTAATGCACTGTCCACATTACCATATAATGTTGCAAGATAGAACACCATGAACTTTTCACACTTTGTCACACCAGTACGTGGCCGAAACTTTTCTCTCCCCTATAGCTACTGTCCCGAGGGATGAAAAGCTAGAGACTGGCAGGTGCCCCCAGTTTCCTCCAAAAGTCACTTTCCATCTTCATAGCTGACCAGCTTCTAAAGTGTACACTCATGTGGTTAACAGTCTGGCCTGAGGCTGATAAAAAAAAAAAAGAAAAAAAGCTTCCAGCATGCAATTAAAACCCTGTCTTGCCCAATTGGGCAACTAATGGGATCAGCAAGAGTGAAGCTGCCTCGTTAAGACATAGTTTGTACCTCAGGTCCATTTTGTGGGCAAGTCAAACAATGGCTGAGGGGAACCGCCTGATGGGTCAGCCTGAGACTAAATGAGATGGTCCTCCAAGCCACCCGGGGCTGTCCATGTATGTGGACATGCACGGTGCAAAAGCAACTTGCAGACACTTGGATGGACACTGGACACCCAGCTGAGTTCTGACAGCCAAGCAGCTTTCCTGTTGTCTGTCTGGAAGTCGATGCTCATTGTGGACTTTGTGGTTTCAGTGATAGAATGTGTTTAGTGGCCCAGGTGCCTGCAGAAACTGGCATAAGGGGAGAATATTGGCACAGCCCCAAAGATTCTGCCCTTTGTGAACGTCTGGCTGTTTAGACTCCATGAATAGCCCCTGTCCCTTCTTTTTAAGAAATGTTGGGACTGTCTCAATATATCCTGCTCATCAGGTTAACAGTTTCTTAGTTTTTTTATTTCAATAAATGTTGTCTGAAAGCTCTGCAGGAATGTACCTACAGCCACCGAATCGCATCAACCCTTTACAATCAAGAGAGACAAAGACAATGATCAAGCAAAGAAGTGTGTGGCTAAGGTCATCTCAGATGCTGGGCTTACCAAGGAAACAAGGCCCACAGTGTAGCAGTGCATGACTGAGAATTAGGGTGGGGACCTACAGAGACGCTGGTCAGAGCAGGTGAGTGGGGAGGCTGAGAAGCTGTCGGCCACACCAAGAAGCCTGAAAAAGTGCCAAGGGCCTGGGGTGAGATTGAGGAGCTAGGTTTGTTCTGGAGAAGAGAGTAGATGGCGGAGCCCAAAGGGTAGGGAATGGGGAGGGAGAGGGCAAGAGAAGCCAGCACTGACTGCTCTCAGAGGACCGCTTCAGTGACGCCTTAGTAAGCACTTTCCACCTTCACCAGAGAAGAAGAGAACCGAGCACTTGATACCTACTTTCTCTTCTGTCCCCGCATCAACCAAAGGAGGCTGGCATTGCTTTTGCCGTAGAGCTGGGGAAACTGGGTGTGTTTAAGCAGATAGGAAGTGGGGATCCAGGCTCCAAGACTATGTCCGCTCTCTTATTCTTTTGTTCTTGCCCTCTTTCTCCATCCCCCTACCTCCCTTCACCGCCTCGTCCTACTAGCTGCCCATCTGTCCATCTGTCCATCCATCCTCACATGCCTTTCTTTTCTCCTCCTCTTTTCCTCTCTCCTCTCCCCTCATTGATTCCCAGGCCTTAGGGTCACACTTTGTGCCATGGTGGAGAATAAGAGCAGTTTGCTCCTGTGTGTGTGTGTGTGTGTGTGTGTGTGTGTGTGTGTGTGTGTGTGTATGTGTCTGTTTCATGAAGGAAACTTAGTACTCAGCATGTTGTACCCACTGCATGGCAATTGACTTCACTACTACATACAACTACACCATTCCTAACCCTAACAATAACATCCATGGCTAATAAAAGACTCTGCCTGAGGAAAAGTCTGGTGCAAAGCATGGTGGGAGACACTTGCATCCCAGTATTGGAGGCTCAGGTAGAGAGATTGTGATTCAACACTGAGATCTCAGGCTGCTCTCTGCAGCTCGTGTATGGTGAAAACCAATCCTGAATGAGGAGGCTTCAGGTTAGTCAGCATGACTGTGTTCTGCCGATGTTTTCTCTCACCCTCCAGCCATGCCTCTGCATAAACAGAGCCTTGTGTGGTCATGATAGACACAAATGTGCCTTGTCCCCAGCTAGATGCAGCATCCCTGACTTCAGAATGAAGAGTGTGTGAGTGACTGCCACTTAAAGTATGTCTCACACTTGGGCGACAAAAAGTCCCTGGAACATTTCTGACAAAATGATTGGCAGAACCTGAGATATGGCAGTGGTCACTGACTCAGTGGGAGGTTGTGTCTGGCCACAGTGCTTTTGTGCATCATGAGTGTGTGCCTGCATCCAAAAGGCAAGTGACTCATTGTCCCCAGGATGGAGCTTCCATGGAGCTTAATTAGCCCAGAGTTTCTTACCTGGTGATGAGGAGGGAGTCTCATGTTCATTCTAGGATGTCACGGGATACCTCCTCTATTGCCTTAGGTCTCCAGTACAAGTTGTAACAAATAGCAATGTCTCTAGGTATTGTCAATCATCTCATGCAGTCTAAACCCCACCCTACAACTGCCAGGGTCTAATTCAAATTGTCTGGGTTATTAGAGTGGAGTATGTTCTCAGCTTAGCTCCAAAAGTTGTAATACATACAACTACACCATTCCTAACCCTAACAATAACATCCATGGCTAATCAAAGACTCTGCCTGAGGAAAGGTCTGGTGCAAAGCATGATGGGAGACACTTGCATCCCAGTACTTGGGAGGCTCAGGTAGAGAGATTGTGATCATGAGTTCCAGGCAAGTCTAGACTGCAAAAGACCTTAGGAGGAAGAAGGATATAGAGGTGAAAGGGAGGGAGAGGGAGGAGCAGAGTAAACTGAAAATTCTACATCAAAGGGCATGATGGATGTGTGCATATCAAAGCACACAATGATCCCTTTGCTTCTCCATCCCCCCCATCAGCTAGCATACCTCATGCTAGCTGCTTTAACAAACAACTCATGAATCTCAGTAGTCCAGCACAGTGCACATAGGTTTTTCACACATATAAAATCTTCTCTAAGTGAATCAGATGTCACCTTCACTGCAGAATGGCTATGTCATCTGGGGTGCACGGCTTCTAAAGGCACTGAAGACAGCAGAAAGGAACCCTGTAATTGAGGCTCATTACTGTGCCAACATCTCAAGTGTCAAAAACTGGGAAATGTAGTCGTCCTGTAGAGATGGAACAGATGTGGAGCATCCCTGTGCCATCTTCCTAGACACAGGACTTTCAGCTTCTTCAATAAAAATCCTGTTTATTTGTTATTTCTAGTGATCTGAATTACAAGGGAACAATATCTCATATGGCCCAGTTGTCCCTGACCATCCCTAGCATGAGTCTTTCCGAGTTCCCTGTTCTCCACGCTTCCATTCTGACTTGAGGCGTGTCAATACTGCTTGGAGAATCTGTGCTTTTCACTTGTCTCAGATTAGGTAGGTGGACAAGCACCTTGAAGCTATCAACTGATTTGTGTCTTCATTTTCCACCACACAGCAGGTGAGGGAAGTGATGGTCACACCTCTGAGGGTTCTGAAAAACCCTAGCTCTGTCCTGCTCATCTGACTTGATCTCTTCTTATCTGGAAAACTTCGAGCTTCACTGTCCCCACTCCTGGCTCCTCAGGACCCTATCTCCAGGTGACCATGCTTCCTTGACAGCCACTGGAAGTGACACCATTGTCCCTTACAAAGTTGATTTTAATCCTCTGCCTAAGCCCACTGACGCAGCCCATTTTCCTAAGATTGAGGCCAATGCTCTGCCCTCCACCTATCTCTCCCTTCTTATACCTGTCCTTTCAACTCCAGCCCCAAGGCTGGCCAGACCCCTGCTAAGCTGCCGGTGCTCCAAATCCACTGAGGAGGAGTTTGTGGTACAGTGTGAGCCATGCAAGTGTGGAAGTTTAGAAACCTATCAAAGGGATTGCCTGTAATTTCTCCTTCCCTATTCCAACAGAAACTCCTTTAATACCATCATATCCACTTTTCATGGGGTTTAAAACTGGAATCTTGAGAATAGTTTTGTTTACATAGCAAACTTGCTGTTTACTTAATAACTCTCCCACACACGCACACCCACATGTGTGCATTATGTACTATAAATGCATTGTGTTGTATGCTTATAAAAGTATTTGTGCGCCTTGTTACTTATCCATTGCATAGCACATCTATGTACCTTATGTACACGTGAGTGCATATGTTTACATACGTGGGCCCATTTTTTTTTCCTGATTTTTACTCCACCGCAGATGGCCAGACTGCTGTAATGACTGACAGACACAACAACAGTGAGCTCTACAGTCAGCAGAGGGAAACCGACTGCTGCAACAGTACCTACTGGTGGCAGCAGCAGCAGCAGCAGGTCTTGACGGGGACCCATCTGACCCCAGAGTCTAGGCCTTTGTCTTGCTGCGCCTCGACTTTCTGGGCTTCTTCTGCTTCCAGTTCTGGGCTAACATTTGTAAGGCAAACAGAGTCATTGTTCTCACAAATAAGCCAATGAGCTAGACAAAGCAGGAGGCTAAAGGCTGCAGCCTGCACCAACTGTAATGCTATTCCAAAGAATTTCCATCTTCTCCTCTTAGGATACAGACTGCTTCAGCTCCCGTGCAGGCTCAGGCCAGATGTTGAGCCCTACCAGCATCTCTCCACCCCCACCCTATCCCTCTTTGTATGAATCTGGGTTTCTCAGCCCTCACACTACTGAGCCACATACATCCTCACAATGGCAGGGAAGGGTGTCCTGTATGCTGTAGGATGCAGAGTGATGCCCCTGACCTTCATCCTCTGGATGACGGGAGTACCCATGTTCCAGGTCGTGACCATCAGAAAATGTCTCGCTTGACCAGTGTGCCCCAGATGAGAACTAGAGTGGAGTGGAAATAAAACTTTCTGCTCTGATAAGAAAGACCCTGGGACAGGAAGGCTTCAGGTGGCCAATGACTATAAACTTAGCCTTCCCAAGGTGGGGGTTACCACTGTCAGAATATCAGGGTGAAGGTTTAGACCAGCTCTCAAGCCAAACACACATGTCTCTAGTTTTCCTTTCTCTAGGCTCAAATCCCCCACCTTTCATGATGACTGTCTCTCAAGAGGTGGAGAATGTAAAAGGAGAAAAAAAAAAAGATTAAAAAGAAAAAAGAAAAAGGCACGGTCTCAAAATTACACAGCCTTACAGTCAGTCCGTCCAACTAATAGAATTATGTATCGATTCTTAAATTTAGACATCGGATTTCATCTCTTACTTAAATGTATCTGTGTGTTTTAATAGGAACACTCAGCCTTGCTTTTATTAATGCAAAAACATTAAGTCACCAGGCCTGGATCTGAAAGCCTTAAAGGGCTGTTTCCACCAGAACCTGTCATAAAATGTGCTCTCAAGCGTGTCCCCTTTAAGAGACTCCAGAATTAAATGTTCCCGTATGTGAATTTTATTTTGTACAGCACATTTGCTTTATGGCTACAATTAAGTTAGATGTGCCGATAACAATGTCTGTTTTCCATTTTAAATCGCACATTCCAGACACCGTGTATTGTTTTATTATCTAATCCACATGCTTTTAATTGCAATTATGGTCCCTTATGAGTCCCCTGGGAGGGCATGATTGCAATTAAAAATGTAATTTAAATGTTAATTAATTACATTCATTTTCTAAACTGGGAAAATTTCATTTATTATTTTCATGTGTTGTTCATTTATCCTAAATGCATTACCTTCTAAGTGTTTTTTTTCCTAAATTAAGTGTTATGTTTATAAAACAGGGTGTTTAATACCCTTTAAAATTTTTGTGAGGGTGTTTGTACAAATTATTACTTTAAATTAATTGATTTTGCACTATATGCATGAGCTATAGGTCCTAAATATAATAAAAATAATGCTGGAGGTTCTCCCGAAGCTCCTCAGTGGCATCGTCCGATAGATGGTTTCTGATTGACTCGAAAGCTCAGAGACAATGTGTGTACTACCTCTTACTGCTACCCTGTTATTGTTTTTTCTCAAACAAAGAGCGAGAGGTATGGAGACCACAAACGGTACAGATCATTAATATGAAAAGAGGGTTTTTTTCCCTCCAGATGAAAATTGCAACCTAAGGAAGAAATTTATCGTTAGATTAATAAGTCATCTTGGCTCGTATGAATAAATAAAGAAGAACAAGGAAGGACGCAAAGACAGGAAGCCTTGAAAATCATTGGAACTTTCTAGAAAAAATGTTTTATGCATAACTCTGTTTCTCTAGTCCTGCCTATCATGTTCTCTAGTTTACTTTGCCTAGAATAGAGGGTCATTTTAGATATGAAGAAATATCAAGAAAGACATCTCTATTTTAAACTCTGAATCATATCAGTTTGGGGGTAATTTTAGTGAATGGAAGCTGTTTTAGGGCAGAATTTCAGTGTTTTTTTTTTTCTTCCTTTTTTCAATTCCACTTCAAGTCTATGCTCCATGTAATTAATTAATAAAAGCTGGGGGGGGGTATTGTTGTTCATTGTTAGTTTCCTATCCAATTGGCCACATCCTTTTGTTAGCTCATTTATCTTAAAAATACCTTCCTTGTCTGAAGTCTGGTTATAGTTTGGTTAGATCTGTAATATTTAAAAGGTGTCTGGGCAAAATCATAGTCAGCTCACAATTTTTCCTAGTGCCCACTAGACATAGGCTTCTCTAGGGATGGCTGAGGTCCAGGGAAGGGAGAAGGAGTGAGTTCACGCTTAGCCAGCTAAGCTGGCCTCAGTGGTGGCTTTATTCTGGACTCTCAGCCTGTTTTGTTTCTAAAATTCCTACATGCATCCTCTGATCCAGGCTTTGTTGCTCAGTCCACACTGCAATCCTATGAGTATGATCATTTCCATTTCAAAGGGGAAACTGAGGCACACAGCGTTCCCAGAGCTTGCTAAAGATTCATGGCTGCTTTCCAGGAACTAAGGAACCCGGGATCTATGCCCTGGAAGGCTGGTCAAGTTTGCCATGCCATTCCCTACCACTGGCCAGGGCGTGGGTGAGAAACACTGCTGAGCTTCACAGGAAGCACCGAGGGGTGGGAGTATCAGCAGGGTGGGAGAGTGGGCGTCGGGAAGTCCCAGCTTCTCTTAGTGTTTGTGCAATCTTAGACGACACGCCCTCCTGTTGCACGACTCAGTTTCCTCTTCTGAGTCACGCACCTGTCTCAGGCTATGCCTGCCTGGTACTCGTTCAGAACAAGGAAGTAGGACCTGAGGCTACAATGCTTTTCCATTGTAGTCCCCACCTTCCCCATCACAACCCAGACGGAAGCAGAAGAGAATGTCTTTAGCAAAATCAGCAAAGCCTTGCAGGCATCCATTGATAGAGGATTGCTCAATTCAGCGAGGCAATAGATACTTCTAGAATGTGGGGGAGGGCGGGGGGAGACTGAAATAACAACGCATAGTCAAACAGACCAGACATGTAGGTATACTATTACAGGCCAGTGCAAAAGAGGTACTGAAGCCCACGGTCCCTTTTTTTGAGCTCTGCCACTGCTCCCAACTACCCATAGCTCTGGGATCCCCAGCTCCCCCTTTGGAATGAACATGGGCACACTCTGCGTACGATGGGTTGTTTTCAAGCCAACACTCACAGGTGAATAAACTGTGTCGGGTGATATGTCCTTGGGTTTATTGTCTCTTAAGGTCAAACTGGGCACCTGGGTTCTGTATTAACTGCTCTCCATTCCTATGATAAAACAGTGTGCCAAAAATAAGCTAAGGAAAGAAGAGTTCATTTGGTTCCGATTCCAGAAGGATTGAGTCCATCTTGGCAGGTAGGGTGTGGTAGCAGGAGCAGGAATCTGAGAGCTCACATTTCATCTGCACACAGGAAGCAGGGAGAGAAAGAGATGGAGAGGGAGAACAGGAAGTGGGCCCAGGTTTCAAACCCTCAAAGCCGGCATCCACCACTTCTCCTCCAGTGAGGCTGCACCTTCTAAGGGTTCCAGAACCCTCCCAAACAGCAAGGCCAACTGAGGACTGAGTGTTTAAGCATATGAGCCTCTGGGGGAACGTTTTTCATTCAAACCACCAGAGAGGGGCAGGACAGCACCCCTCAACTGTTCCACAAACAGCTGGGGCAGCAGGTGTGGCACTACGCACACAGCGGTGACTTGGGAGTTAGGTCGGGAATGAGCGCACCCACCTGTGCCCCTGGATGCCTTGAGCAGGTCTGTGCAGCCTGACTTGAGACTTAGGTGAGAGGGCATGCCAGGAGCTGAGGCTTCCCTTTCCTTGATGGACTCACCTGGAGGATTTTATGGAGCATGGATTACGAGCTGTCTGTTCGGATTACGTGCTGTCTGTTTATCTGACTGAAGGGATACTTCAGTGAAGAACAGAGCCTTATTCTCATGGGGATAATTTTCTAGGAAAGGAGACTCAGAGTAAAAAAAAATAATAAGCCAGGCAGTGGTGGCACATGCCTTTAATTCCAGCACTAAGGAGGCAGAGGTAAGTGGATCTCTGAGTTCAAGGCCAGCTTGGTCTGCAGAGAGAGTTCCAGCACAGCCAAGACTGTTACACAGAGAAACCCTATAGGTAGATAGGTAGGTGGGAGGGTACATAGATAGATAGATAGATAGATGATAGATAGATAGATAGATAGATAGATAGATAGATAGATAGATAAAAAATTAATAAAGAACTTCATATACTTGCAAGTGCTATGAAGGGCACACATATAAGGATGTACACACACACACACACACACACACACACACACACACTTACACAGCCTTTGCTCTAGAGAGTCAGCACTTTCTAGACAGAGGAACAGCATCCTGTTGGTCCTTCATTCACTGGGTGTTTGGCAGATGGTGTCACCTGCCCCTCGTATCATTGCTTATTACTCATGGGGCATCTTTGGGCTTTTTCTATCTGAATCTATGGTCCCACTTTCCTCCAATTCTTTCTGTCTCTCTTTCTGTCACTCACCTCCCCCACTTCCAATGAGTAATTATTCCCCCAAAAGCTTCAGTGAGTCCCTCTCAGACTGAAGTAGCTCCCTGTCTTCACCCTTAAAAGCCACTGGCTGCCTCTCAGCATCAGGTGTCAAAGGGACAGCCCTAGATCCTTGTGGGGAGGGGGAGGAGGAGACTGTGGGCTCAATTCCGCAGTCCCCAACACAGGGTCTGCTGGGAAGGGTTTCTGGAGACTTCTTAATTGGGGGTTGCTAGGGAACATCGTTATAATAGTGAAAAACCCACGCAGGACCTGGCAGAGCGCCTCCTTCCAAGCCCGGAGCCCTCCGCTCAGCTCTGATTACTGTAGTAGGTGGCCGTGACCCGTGCACACTCACTAAATGTTTCTCAGGCATAAATCAAGGGTAATAGAATATTCAAAACTTAGCATTGCTATCCCAACACTGTTTTATTTAGGAGCACATTTCTTCACTTATTTTCCTGGAGCCTGCATACCTCACAGGAGGAAATGGTTTGCCGAAGCCAAGCCGGGTGTAGAGGAAAGTGGTGGTTCTCTTAGCCCATGCGGTTCTGGGTTCCTGTGTAGCTTCAGATCACCGAGGTTTAAGTGAGGAGCAAGGGTTAGTGTCACCTGGTGGCCCAGGATTCAGTCAAGGACAGCTCAAATTGTAGTATGCAAATGAATCACCTGGGGGTTTCATTAAGACATGAGACTTACACAGCAAGCCTGCTGTGCCCTGAGATTCCACAGCTCCCTGGGGCTCCCAGCAGGGTGGTTACTCTGGTCTTCAGACCACACTTGGAGAAGCAAGGCTTTAGACATGGTGGTGTTCAATTCCAATTACAGGAGCATTTTGTCTTCTGTGAGCCCATTGGCTTGTGGGTCCATTTCTTCTAGTTAAAATAATGATGGTGATGATGATGATGGTGGTGGTAGTGGTGATGATGATGATGATGGTGGTGGTGGTGATGATGATGGTGGTAGTGGTAGTGATGATGGTGGTGGTGGTGTGATGGTGGTGATGGTGGTGATGATGGTGGTGATTATGATGATGATGGTGGTGGTGATGATAATGATAGGACTGAGGATGTGACTCAGATGCCTAGAATGCATGAAGACTCCAGTTCAGTCTGCAGCACAGCATAAACTACATGTGGTGACTCACATCTTTCTTCATAGTACCCAGGAAGCTGAGGCGGGGTGATCAGAAGTTCAAAGCCATTCTTGCCTACATAGCAACTTTGAAGCCAGCCTGGGCTACATGAGATCCTGTCTCTAAATAAGTAAATACATAAAAACTGTGTTTTAGCGCAGTGCAGGTATAAGGACCAATAAATCAACATTTTCTATGTAAACAGCTCCTTCTGCCCACTTCATTTTTCTTCCCTTGGATTTCAAAGGGAATGAAGATGAAGGTTGGTGCCCTTGAGAACTGTGTTCACCAGATACTGTCCCTGTGGGCCCAGTATGGAAGAGGCCCTGTTACAGCTCCTTGCCGATCTTGCCCTGACCTTCCCTTTCCCTCTCAGAGTCTCTGCTTGCTCATCTGTAAAATGGGTATCTAGCACTCAGGCCATTGTCTTGTGTCTCTGCACAGAGCCTGGTGCCTCACTTCAGAAATGTTGGCTTTTGTTCCCAACCTCGTGGGACCCCCTCCAGCTGCCACTGTTCCACTCACTATAAAAGTCAGATCCCTCAACATTACCGATCCTTTCCTGAAGCTGTTGGGTATGCCCTCCTGGGTCCACGACCTGGCTGATTTCCACGAATTCACTTCTGTTGCCTTCCATTCCTGTGCTCTCCCAGTGTTTTTCAACGGAGAGGCGTTGAGCCTGGAGGAAGCCTGAATTAGCAGTGGATTCTCGGCCTCTCACTTCACAGGTGAGAAGCACATGGAAGCTTGTGTCCCAGCCCATTCATTCTGACCCTTTTTCTCCTTTTAGCTCCTAACCCGCTAGCTGGCCATGTATGTGCATGTGTATGTATGTACAGACCAGGGGTCATGTCAGGTATCTCCCTCAATCCCTCTCTACTTTATTTTTTGAGATCAGATCCTTCATTGAACCTGGAGCTTGCTGATTTGACGAGATTAGCTTGTCTGAAGTTTCTGGACCCTCCAGTCCCTGCCTCTCCAGTGCTGGGAATACAGGTGTGCACCCCACATCTGGCTTCTTACATGGGTACTGGGGACTGAACTCAGGTCCTCATGCACACATGGCAAGCACTCTACCCACTGAGCCACCTTGCCAGCCTGACTTTCCTGATATCAGTATTTTCAATCCTAAGGCCTCATCCAATGTAAGACAGACCTTGGGGCGGCAGGGCTCCTGTGATATTATTGCGTGTACACATGGATTGCCTTCCAACCTCAATAAAATTGAATACAATGGCTTGAGAGGGAAGAACATTCAGTCACATATTATGAGGTTTTGTAAGGATCCCTAGTCTCTCTCGGGAAGCAGCCCCGTAGGTCTTAAGCTTTACTTTGTAATAAGATAGGACAAAACGACAGCTAAAGTTTCTTTGAAGTGTTTGTTGACTCCTGCAAACAATGACAGGATCCAGCCGTCAAACCACAGACACAGAATTTGCTATGAATTTGTATTTTATTTTTAGTGTGTGTGTGTGTGTGTGTTTGTATGAACATGCTTGCGAATGAGTGCCACAGCCCGTGTGTAGGTCAGAGGGTAACTTGAGGAATCGGTTCTCTCTCCTTCTGGGCTTCTGGGTGATCTTTACCTGCTGAACCATCTCACCTGCCCGACAATCTGAAGATACAGGCTGTTTGTCCTCTTCCATAGGAATCCTTGTCACGGGGAATCATCGAGCTAAGAATCTCTCTTAGGCACTTGCCCCAGCAACCTGAAGCATCCAAAGCCAAAGTTTTGCTTGTAGAGTGGATTTTAATTGTTTATTTTGGTGTTGTAAGTCAAACCACATCCTTGCACATGCTAGGCAAATATTCACCACCAAGCTACCCCCAAGTCTGGTTAACATTTTATTATCGTTGTTGGTGATGGGTAGGTATCTCAGGTGTGTGTGTGTGTGTGTGTGTGTGTGTGTGTGTGTTATAGGTGGTGTGTGGTGTGTTTGGTGTGTTTGTACATGTGTGTATGTGTGTACTGTGTGTGTTTAGTGTGTATGTGCATGTGTGTGTGTGCTGTGTGTTTGTGTCTGTGCATGTGTCTGTGTGTGCCTTGTTTATTGAGACAGGAATCTCTCACTGGCCTGGGGCTCTAACCTGGCTAACCAGTCAGTCCCAAAGGTTTGCATAGCCCTACCTCTCTGGTGCTGGGATTACAAACCCAGGCCACCACACAGGACTTTGTACAGGGTTCTGGGAAATTAAACTCAGCTCTTCACGCTTTGTCAGCTTAGCTAGCTCCCCAGTCCACGGTATTTTTAGAGGGGTTTAGAGTTGAATCCTGGGGCCCATTCAGCCTGGGCTGTGCTGGATTCACATACACTCCAGTCCACCCAGTCTCAGATCTTTCCCTTTTGTGTGCTTCCTGGTCTTGGCCTTTATTTGTGGAAACACTCTTATTACAGAGGTTTCCATTGCTCAGAAGGGGTCTCCATTGGAGCTGCCTACCCTGGCCATTCTTCCAGGGAACTCTTCCAAGCTCCTCACACTGCATCCCATCCTTCTTTCCTCTGCCAGCCTCAACTGTGAACTGAAAACTGGGTGGGTGGACAGCATTTAGGTGGGCCCACATCACCTGTCACCATCATCACTTAATCACACTGGCTGTGTTCATGATGTTTGCTCCAAAAAAAAAAAAAATACACAAGAAAGGAAGGTGGAGAGATACAGTAGTTAAGAGTACATCGCTGGCTGTGTTCATGATGTTTGCTCCAAAAAAAAAAAAAATACACAAGAGAGGAAGGTGGAGAGATACAGCAGTTAAGAGTACATCAACTCAGGCAAATGGAATCGCCTGTAACTCCAGAGGACACAATGCTATGACCTAAGGCACCTGCACACGTGCGCGCGCACACACACACACATACACACACACACCACAATTAAAAATAAAATTAGTCTTAGATGGAAAAAATAGCTTACAAGCAGATTTGTTGGATGTGTTAGGAGGACAAGGGACCTAGGCAAGTCACAAAGGAGACATCGGACTACCTGGCTACCTGGAAGCTTGGGTACCACTCTGAGTCTTTTCTCCATGCTGGTTGAGAATAGACACAATGATCTCTTTAGCCTATGAGCATCTCCTCTCTACTTCCTCCCCATCCTCAGGTGACCACTGTGATTGACCATACTGCCTTCCATGTTCATTATGTTGCCTTAACATTGACTTCACGTATATCTATAGGGCCTTTGGCACCAAACACACATACACATACCTTATATGTTTTAAGGTTAAACCAAAGCATACCTGGGGCCAGTGAGAGTAAATAGCAGATGTTCTTTTTTTATTGTCAAGGTAACAATAACAGATTCACTAGAATTTACATAGCACCGAAGCCGATTTACATGCTTATTTACGCTGTTGTTCTCCTTTTTAGAAAAAAATGGGGTTACCTTAGCAACTGTAGCATCACATGATGCACAGACAAACCGTAAGAGAAACACATTTTGAAAGGAAAATGCCAGTCTCAGCAGTTACATCCTATAGATGCATAATCAGTCATTTATAGAATTTCCATCCACTTTGGAAAAGACTGGGTGAGGTTTACATGGCATTGAGTCCTTCGCTTTAATTACTTCCCTAGCTTCAGAGATGCCACAATAAAAGAGAGAGGTGAAGAGAGAAGGTGAAGATGTTGGCCCTTGTCCTGAGGCTGCTAATAGAGTTATGTACCCATCTCTACCTCACCAGCAGAAATAGCACATTACCAAAATCCAGCTTGCCTTCTTTTTCCTTACTTATTGTTTGTTTGTTTTCGCATGGGGGTAGAATGCAAAAATTATTGCTTGGTTGAAACTTGATTCTAATTCTAAGAAAGGTGGAGGGGCAGCAGCGGTCGGCCCTGTCTAAGAGAGTGTCCTAGAGGGCACCGTAAAGTGGAAGAAAGGGTCCAGAAATTTCTAAGACATGGTCACTGTCAACCAACATAGGTTTCCCCATTGCCATTTGGCAAATTAATTAATCATGGGTCAAAACCCAGCACTTTCCCTCTGGGCATCTGCCCTCACTTTTGGCTCAGTCTTCTTGGCCTCAGGAAAAAAGTCTGTGCTCCTGGAGCCTGTGTAGGAAAGTCCACACACCCAGCTGCCTTCTCTTAGCTCAATGAAGAATGGAAATCGCCTCTCTGGATCCTCTATAGGATTTGGGAGGTGGGTTTGGGCCTTGTAGGACATCAGTCAGGTCCCTTCTGTTTCAACCCTCCAGTGGCTGCTGGTGATATGTGGCTGAACCCCAGTTCTCATCTGACCCTGACTGCTTCACATCCCTGATGTCCCTGTTCCTCCTTCCATTCAGCGTCCCCAAGCTGAGCATCGAGCCTGGGAAGGAGGTGCTGATATAATTTTTAAAAAACAGCAATAATACAAACAATACCATTTCAAAGAGTGATTGAAGCTATGGAGGAGATGAAGAGGGGAGTGGGAGAGAGAGATTCTTTGGTTGAGGCTAGCCAGGCAAAGGCTATCAGGATATGAGCAGTAAACAGTACAAAGGTTGGCAGAAAGCTTTTGTACTGTTGCTGGTTGATGATTATGATGATGATGATGATGATGATGATGATGATGATGATGTTAACATCCCCTTCCAAAGACAAGAAATGTCCCTTGGGAGAATCAGGTTGTTCCATTCACTAGGGTACCCCACTTCTAAGAGCAACATTGAGTCTGATGTTTGTGTACTTATCAACTCTGCACACAAAACTGAGAATGAAGGCCAAAGACCAAACAGGTTCTGTCTCTGTCCACGCAAGGGAAGTTCATCCAAGCTCGCTATTGTTCTTGCAGATGAATAGGTTGGATGGAAAGGGGACAGGTCAGCAGCAACAGATAGGGTTTGGCACAGCAGCAGCCATGAGGAGGGGACAGGAGGGAACACATGTGCTCTTGTGGTAACACTGAGAGCTGTCCTCAAGCACACAGTGCTGATGACCAGGAAAATTGAACAAAGTGGAGTTGATAAGCACCCCTTAGTGAAAGACTTCCATGCTTTGTAAGTAGATGCTTAAAGTAGAAGAAAGGATCCAGAAATTTCTAAGTCATGGTCACTGTCAACCAACTGTGCGGTAGATGCAGCCCACAGCTCTGGGTTCTCTGACAGTGTCGGGAGTTTTTGTGTGCTGTGTAAGAGGTGCACAGTCTGTCCTGCTCCTCCTCGCTTCTTCCCTTCTTTCCTTCTTCCTTCTGTTCTTCCTCCTTCCCCGCCCCCTCCCTCTTTCCCTCTCTTCTTCCTTCTCTCCCTCCTTCCATCCTTCTCCCCCTGCCTCCCTCCTTCTGCTCTCTCTCATATCTACTGCCCCCTTACTATGATTCCGGCATGTTTTGGAGGACTTTCTTGGCTCATTTGTTTCTTTGTGTAGCAGCTATGGACAGAGTCCTCTGACCTGTGCTGAGAATGCACAGTAGCCAGTGGGAGAGGCAGGCAAAATTCACTCTCAAGGAGTTCCAGATCTAAACAGGCATTGGTCGAGGGTTTGCAAATAATTAAATACTGAATGGGATTAAATCGATGACATTGATCAATCAGTTGATTGGGTCTTGGCTGGTAATGAGTCTAAGTGGTCCTTAGCCAGTGCACCTCTGCCACTTGCCAACCTGGGATCCTTTTTCCATTGACAGATGTGTTCAGAGTAACAGTGCAGGCCTGGGACAGTTTCTGCCAGCCTTTATTCCCAGATGGCTTAGATATGAATGTTTCTTAATTTTCATTTGTAATTCGCTACCTTCCCCCATCTCAAGAGGGACAAAGCCTGTGTTTTCAATACGATGCTCCAAATTGAGACATAAGCCATTGTTTACCGACACTTAATGAAGTTACCTTATGCCTTTTAAAGGATGACCAAGCTAAGGAAGAACATGAGAGCTTTCAGTCAGGACAAGGGGGCTGATGTCTCTACCTCTCTTTGAATAGTAAGCTAGAGCCATACAAGCCAAAAGTTTCTAACTCATTTTTTAATGTTATCCTCAGAACAATGCATCCCAGCTTCCTAGCAGCTGCAGAAATTGACCCTTCCCATGGCTGGGAGACCAAGGACCATCAAAATCAGGACATATCTACCCCCCATATCCACTTTGTAATAATGTGGAGAAGTTAAAGGATGGTGTGGGAAGCTCTTCCTGAACAT
The DNA here is from genome assembly GCF_004664715.2 of Peromyscus leucopus. Classification (NCBI taxonomy): domain Eukaryota; kingdom Metazoa; phylum Chordata; class Mammalia; order Rodentia; family Cricetidae; genus Peromyscus; species Peromyscus leucopus. The sequence continues at coordinate 1,657,487 of NC_051063.1, forward strand.
GATGAAGCTCTTCCTGAACACCCCAGCTTCGTGAAGCATGTTTATTGGTTGAAAAGGCACAGTATATTGACCCTGAAGATGTCTGTAGTGTGTTTGTGGTCTTCCCTTTTGGGGGGAGGCAGTACTCCAGTCAAGGTCATATGGCAAACCCCCAAACATGTGGTTTATTAAAGAGTGCCAGCAACGGTCTGAGGAGTCACCACAGGTGCTTCCTGCAGATTGTACCGCTGGTGCTCCTTAATCATCTCCTCACTGACAGAAGCGGCTTAGATGGCTGCTTTACCACTGCTCATGGCTTCACGTGGCTGAGTCCACCATGGCAGAGAGAGAGACAGTGGGCCGAGAACCAAGGTCTGTTGGGAAAAAAGTGGCAAACAGGAAGAAGAGGGCTTGGCCAGAAAGCTTTATGGACTATAACCCTCAGAGGCCGGGCTCCAGTGCCCTACTCCCTCCAGTTAAACCCCACCTCTTCAAGATTCTGCTACCTCCCAAAATGTCACCACCAACCAAGGGCTCAAACACGTGAGCCTGTGGGGGCACTCCACATTCAAACAAGAACAATGAGATTTAAGACTCACTATTCTATGTGAATGGATTGCTCATAGGAAACTATACATCCACACACATGTGCACATACATACACACAACGTGTGTGCACCCATATGCACACATTGGCATATGCAAACATACATGCACGTACACGTGGGCATGCACTCACACATACACACACATGCATGCACACACAGGCATGTGTGCACACATATGCACACATGCATGCATGCACACACATGCCCCACACAATTTCTCGTGCAAAAGTGACTGCACGTGAGTCTGGAAAGTTTCTTTGGAAGACATGAGACTGCAGCTGACCTGATGCTGAGGTCAAAGTTCCTGCCCCTGCCTCATGTCTGAGCTAGTTCCAAACATTATCCCACTAAAGGTCCGTTACTGCGGAGCAGGAGAACACCAGCAGTGCCATGAGTCAGCTGTTGAGGGAAATGGGGATGAGATTGAAAGGTAGCACTCTGAATGCTTAGGGGGTTGGAAGAACTAACTCTGATCCCCCATTGGTCTGGGGGTGTTCCCCTGAGAAAGATCCGGGTTGCTGGCGAAATCACTGCCCTCTGCACGGGGAAGCCAGAGTCAGCACAGCAGGACAATGATTCCTTCTAGGCATCTTCTCTTCCTGGGGAGTGCCATGATCTTTCAGTTTGCCCTGTCCTGACACAGCCCAGCATTAGCCGGAGAGTCTCTGTTCACCCCTCCTTTGTCACAGAGCTGTGTACCAGCCTGGACTGTGTGTCTGGGAACACAATGCTGGATCAAAGTTGATGTGGGTGGATCTGGCCTGCTTTCTCCACATATTGGTATGTCCTCTTACGTAGAGAGGAGGAGAAGAGGGGAGGCCGCGATGGAAGGGGTGGGGATGGTGGGAGGGGAGGGACAGAAAGGGTTAACGTTTGTTCTGAGCGTTTTATTCAATTTTAAGAGATAAACTTTTGAGATTGGAGAGTTGGGTTGGCGGTTGTGAGCACTTGCTGCTTTTCCAGAGGACCTGAGCTCAGTTCCCAGCACCACAGGGGATCCAATCCAGCTCCAGGGGATCCAACACCTTCTTCTGACTTCCAAAAGCACCTGCACACACACACACACACACACACACACACACACACACACACACACACAAATAAAAATTACCCTATTTATAATGAGAATGGCAAAAATGTATGAATTATAAAATACTAGAAAATAGAGACAAAAAAAACCTAGAAAGATAAATCCGTCTTTTCAATCACCCAGCAAGCAGCACCAACAGAGTCTTAGTGTGTGTGTGATTCAGAAACACCTTACACATGTGTATATATAAAAGACAATGAGACCCCAGTATGTGTGCTTCAGAAGCTGCTCACACATGTGCATGCGTATACATGTAAAAAACGAGACCCTGGTGGGTGTGCTGTTATAGGGGGTACTGTTCTCAGTCATCAACATCCATTTTTAATTTCAACACCGTGTGTGTGTGAGTGTGTGTGTGTCGGGTCTCACTATGCTGCCTAGGCTACCTGTGAGCTTTGGGTTCTCTTGAGTGCTAACATCACAGGCATGTGCTACCATTTTGGACTTTGTAATAGCCAGGCCACATTCCTATTATTTCTCAGGTGGGCCAGGCATTGACCAAGATGCTACCAAATCCTAGACTATGTGTCACCTCTACATGCTCAAGAGCCTTCTTTAATCTAGCACATCCCTCTTTTGGGATCCAGAATCACAGCAAAAGTAGATCTGTTGTGCTCAGACCACCTTCCCTCTGGATTAGTCTAGAAGCTTCCTATTGAACTTGCCCATGCTCCTCCATCCCTGACAGAGTAGCAGCGATGCACAAACCCTCTGTATTCAAACTGAACGCTTGTCTTTAACCAAACGTATCAAAGGTGTGAGACCTGTAGGAGTATCTGAAAAGGTGTCCTCAATTTGCATCATCACACAAGTGCACTAACCTCACGGGTAGAACATCATCTTTACAGCTCTTACTTTCTCACTGGATGGATGGCTAGTGGCCCAACAACCATTCACTTAATGGTTGTAACACTAATTAGTGATCCAGTCATTTAATTAAGGCTTTTTTAATGGTGCCATTCCACTTATATCATCAGAGTACAATGATTTTATTGACTCATAACCTTGATTCCTTTACTGTGACTCTCATAACTCAACTGAGGATGGTTGAAGTTGAACATGACCATGAGTTCACAGGCACCTCAAAAATGTCGTCTTCCTGGGAGCTGCATGTGGGTGGGCTTCTTTTTCACCTCAGAAAGCTCTTCTTGTTCTAGTCTTCATTTCCACATCTCACCTCTCCTTTGTCATCATGGACCAAGACTCTTTTTCTCATGTTCTTATTAACATCATACATATTTCCCACTGAAACTTGTACTGGGTAGAATCAGTTTGTATTGTCATAAAACCTGACTATGTATTTCTCTTCCCCATTTCCTTAGTGATTGCTTATAGTTGGTGATAGCAAGAATATTATTCCAAGAAAAGCCAAATGTGCTGTAATATGGTCCTTTCTATGGCACCTAAATATTAAGTACCATTGGCTTAAGTCATTGATGGTCAAGCCTCATACTAAAACATCAGAATCTCCTAAGGAATTTTCAGTAATCCAAATTGCAGACATAGCAAATGGGAAACCCTGGGTGTGTCTTTGATAAAACTTCATAGGTAACTCCGTGAGGGCTTAGGATCAAGAAAGTCAGCTATGTGTACCCACCAACCCTGTGACTTTTCCTAAGTGAGTCCTGGTGGCATTCTCACCAAGACACTGTTTTGTGGAGGAATATGTTAAACCTGGGGGGCTCGGTATTAAAGATGACTTCTTTTCACCTGACTGCAGATGCTCACCTGGCCACATTTCCTTTCCAGTCACCTTTCTGTTAAGTCCCTTATCCCACCCCCACATCATTCTCTGCCTAACATCAACCTAAATGTAACCACAACGAGAAGGAGGAATAGATGCATGAACAACCATCCACCTCCAATCCATCACTCTGGGAGGAGTCAGCTCTTTACAATCTAAACAGGAAAACCTTCTCCCTCTTGGAGGCAGAGTGTGGGCAGGAATACTAAGGAAGAGGAAGAAGAGAAGGAGGAGGAGGAGAACAGGAAGAGGGAGGAGGAAGAAGAGGAGGGAGAGGAGGAGGAAGAGGAGAAAAAGAGGAAGCTGCAGCCACAACAGCATTGGGGAGCAGATAGAGAGAATAGCCCAGGGCCTCATCTTATTAATTACACTTCTTCCATTTTTCGTTAAGCTTGGTGGTTTTAAAGGAGCCCCTGCCTTTGTGTGCACACCCCAAATAGTGTTAAGCTGCAAAAGGAACTAGCTAATCAATTCCTTGGCCTGTGCCTTTTAGAATTCAATACAGTATAGATATAGGACAGTGGTAATGATTCTGACACTCGCTGCGTGGCTAGGGGCTACAGAGCGCTTGCGAGGGGGGTGTCACACCCAGACAAGTACAGCTGGCCTCCGGTCTCAACACCTCACCCAGGAAACATCGCCGCGTGATGAGATTCCCCATCTCGTTTGTCCATCCATTCAGGATGCGTCTTCCACCCGAGCTGGGATCGATTGGGCATAGGTACCCCCACCCCCGGCGTCATTTGTCATTTCTGATATAATACCATGTTAGCGTTTAAGGCTGTAATGAGAGAGGTGTCTGTGCTTAAAGCGTGCGGGTGTCGCGAGCATTGACAAATGGCTAGACTGGCTTTGTCTCTGCCGCAGTTAGCAGTTGGCTTGCTGTTTGCCTTTTACCTTTCCTCCAAGAATAACTGTGGGACGCGCTTTGGAAGTGAATGGTATCATTTTGTCAGATGTGGTTCACAGCAAGCCGGGTGGTCCTCAAAGAACAGCTGTAGGATTTTAGCACCCGACAGGATGGGAGCCCAGGGCCCTGTGTAAATCTGAAACGACTCAAGCGCCACATGGCTGCTTTCGCTTGGAAAGTTCTCAGAGCTGTTTGGGGGTGGGCTGCTTCTTTTGTGTGTGTGTGTGTGTGTGTGTGTGTGTGTGAGAGAGAGAGAGAGAGAGAGAGAGAGAGAGAGAGAGAGAGAGAGAGAGAGAGAGAGAGAGAGAGGGAGGGAGAGAGAACAGGAAATGCTATTGGGAAGGGGAAAAATTATGTGTGTTAGATAATCATTTTATTCCAGGAGCATGTCTGGAAAGAAGGGGTTTTAGCGGAAGGAGTGGGACTGTCCCCAACGAGACTGGGAAGATGGTGATACATATTGTCACAGGAGCCGCCGCCTAGACTAACTCAGCTTACCTGGCACTCCGACCACCAGCTCTCCTCGTGGTCTTTGCAAAGGAGCCACTTGACACAGGTCAAGAAGACACTGTCCCTGGACCTGGACAGGATTTGTGGGTTGTACTTAATCCATCAGGACAGGCAGTTTGTCAGGACAAGCATCAGCTGTTTTTCCTACTCATGATTCTCTTCTCAGAATTCATGAGACCTCCAAACGCCCCTGCCATCCTGATGCAGCTTTGTTGTGCTGGGTCCAGAGTGATTCCACTTCTATTCGCCTTCTTTGAGGGGAGGGCATGGTTGCTCATCCATCGTAACAGCCATCAAGCACCAGCATATGGTCCCTGGCTTGCAATTGAAACAGATTCTGACAGCAAGCTTTGCGCTTAACTTGGGGTTGAGTGGGCCCATGTCTGGGAAATTCACCCAGTTGTCAATGTGAAGGACCAAATCTACACTTGACAGGCCAGAGGAACTTGATCCCAAGAGTTGGCTGTTGGTTTTGATTTCCCAGGTCAGGAATGTTTCCTGTTGGTAATCTCACACTTCTCAACATTACCAGGTTAGATTAAGGAAATGGACCACATAGACAATAGAGAGGAATCATGGGAAATGCAATGACTTGAGACAGGATAACACCCAAGAGTAGTTCTTAGGATCCAGTTCTCAGTTGTCAGTGGAAGAAACAGGTCCAGATATGAATATAATTATGGATATCTCTGTTCCACTGGGCACCTGTGCATAAAATATGTACTAATTAAGATTCATATCCTTACAAATATATATATATATATATATGAATATGAAGGCATAATATATATGAAATTATCACCTACACTAACTTGTAAGGTTCTATAAATATATTAATATATTTGTTTAAAGATATATATTTTATTTTTGCCTATGTGTATGTGTCTATGAGAGTGTCTATGTATGTGAGTGCAGGTGCCCATTGAGGCCGGAAAAGGGCATCAGAGTCCATGGGGCTAGAGTTACAGGTGGTTGTGAGCCTCTTGACCTGGATGCTGGGGACTGAACCTGGGTCTTCTGAAAGAGCAAGAGGTGTTCTAAACCACAAGCCATCTCTCCAACCTCGTGTGTTCATGTTTCCAGTTGATGTCTGATGCGCACAAGACATTTATGTACATTCATGAATTTGACCTTCACAGTATCCCCACTGGGGTGTGGTGTGACTGACTCTGGTTTTCAGATGACAATGGTGAGGACAGTGTGAGCTGACATCATGTGCTGCAAAAACACATGGCTTTCAAGGGCCGGGTTCTGCTGATGCCATTCTGCACAGGTTCTGCGAAGTTCTACAAGTCATTCATTACACACGTTTGGAATGATGACAATATATAAATACAAGGAGAGAATCTCCTTCTCAATAGTCTAAAATCAGAGACTAGAGACGCTATAGAAAAAATACGCAGGAGCTGGATTGTGACTCAGCTGGTGGAACCCTTGCCTGGCATGCACAAGGCTCAGGGCTTCTCCCCAGCTCTGCAGAGTCAGATGTGATGGTGCACACCTCTAATCTCAGCACTCAAAAGGTTAAGGTGGGAGAGTCAGGAGTTCAAGGTTATCCTCAAGTACATAATACATTTTCACCCAACCTGGGCTGCACGAAATGCTGGGAGCAAGGGAAGAAGAAGGGGAGAAAGAAAGAGCAGGACAAAGAGAGAGACTGAAAGACAAAGGAGAAAGATGGGGAGGGGGAGGGGGAGGAAGGAGAGGGAAGTTCATATGAGATTCTCAAATCAAAAATGTTCAACTTTAGGAGTGTTTTTGTAGCAACAGAGCCAACCCAAATGGCTACATCAGGCAGAGAGCTGAAGTTGGACCATAGGGTGTGGACTATGAGGAACTACAGAGTGTCTGTCTACACAGACGGGGAGGCACGGCTCTGCCCCAGCTGATGGTGGCCACAGGGGAGTAGAGACAAAATATCAGCAGACCACTTGAGTTTTGTTTTGTTCTTCTCTTCTCAGCCTAGAGAGAATATTCTATAAAAGCTTTAACAATAATAGTATCTCACAGATCATGATAAGAGTTGAATATGTTGCTATTGGTAAAATGCTTAGAACACAGAGTCACACAGCGGGTACAAGCCCTGACTCCTAGTCAGCACCTCAGATCAGCCATGATCACCATCACCATCACCATCACTTCCCATGTTGACAAGGGAAATTCCTTACGAGCAGGGACGCTGTCTCTCTTACTGAGCTCTCTGTGCTGGATGGAGTGCAGCATACAGTGACTGCTTGGGCTATAGTGATAAACTGTGGATGCAAACTTCAAAGGGAAAGCACAAAAGAGAGCATGGGGATTTCAGATGTTTTTCAATCTCTTTCTCCCTCTCTGTTCCTCTCAAATCGATGTAAGGATGAAGACAGATTGGCAGGGGAGCTGGTAAGACAGCAACCTAGGTGTCTGCCCCACTTGTTTCCTTGCTAGGTCACATCCGCATAGTAATGCCCACTTGAACCCTGCAGTCCCTCCCATTAATGACTTACACCAACAGGGTTCAAAAGCAGGAAGTGGCAGAGAGGCATCAGGACCCACTTGAGTCACACTAATGATGTGAGGTAGCGTGCTTCTTGCTCCCAGGCAGGGCGGAAAATGGAGAAGAAAGCCCCGCTCGGTGTGGGGAAGTGTGATTTCCAACACAGAAATCCTGGCATTCCAAACTGTCGAGACCTTTAAAAATAAAAGATGTGCTGAGTCTCCAGCACTATTCAGTATTCATGAGGCTTCGCCGTTTGTTGTAAGGCAAGATGAAAACAATACTCAGTAGATTTTCATAAGTGACATCTAACTGTAAGATTGATAGATGATGCAGTTTTAATGTGTGTGAACTTCAAAACCAACACAAAAGCTTCAAGGTAGCTGAACACTGGTTTCCAAGTCCACATTTCTTAGAGAGATGAGGCCAGATTCTCTCTCAATTTTAGCCTGCATCTTGAAAATGAATAGTGGCCATCACCCTGGTTAGGGCAGCATCCCTACTGACCTCCAAGGACAGCCAAAGGATGCTTTCCTGCATGTAGCTCTGGTTCTTGATGCAGTGTGACCTTCAAGTGAATGGGGCGGGCGGGATCACGAGTGGCCAAGCATCACTATTCACTTCGGTTAGCCAATGCCAAGGGAAATGACCAGCCTTCCTGGTGGTGCAGGCTCACAGATTCAGCCCAGCTTGAGTGTCGCCTGGTAAAATGTTGGCTTTACACTTTATAGCTTCTGTCGACCATTCTAGTCTTTTTTATGAATTATTGCACACATACATGTATGTAGTTATAAGTCATTATATAAGCTTTGATTCCACAATGTTCTATATGTATAACATTATACAGGCACTTAATTATGCAGCTATCCATTACTATATAGTGTATAGCAGACACAGGATCTGAAAATTGCATGGCCAGCTTCAATTAAGCAACGTTTCTACCTTTTTCTTATGAATGCCTACCGATGGGATGGAGTTTGGGGTGGGACTCTGTATCTTCCTTTTGAATCCTTTTTCCCTCTTGTCTTATTGTGTTTCCTCTTGTTGATTGAGCACTGGGTGGTGTCAAGTACAGAGCAGGAAGTGCTGTGAGGAAGCCTGACGTCAGGACACATTACAGAGAGTCTTCCTCTCCTCAGCCTCCCCCACCCACCCCACCCTACCCCACCCCACCCCCAGCTTCATCTTTTCTCTTCTGTCTTTGAGGGAAGGACCACACCTTTCTATTTCTTTGTTGTTTTGATTCTGTCACAATCAGGGTGGAAAGGACTGGAAAGTGTTTTCTTTGTGAGGTATTTTCAAAATGAAAAGTTCTATTACTATAGTCATCATTTTGCAATCGCCATTGATTAACAGGCTTTACAGCCACACCAGCCCTTAAAAGAGATCTTATTATTGGCCAAGTTTTGTGGGTAAGGTAGCATACTACGGTCACCCCAGCACTCAGGGAGTAGAGGCAAGAGGATTGAAGGTTTAAGGCTGGTCTGGCCCAAATAGTGAATTCAAGGCCAACCTGAGTTACCTATCAAACAACAACAAATAAACAGAAGATTAGGAATAGCTTAGTGGTACCAGCATGTACAGCTGTGAGTTCTTCAGTGTCCAGAAAACAACTAACTCCCTCCCTCTCTCTGTCTCTGTGTCTCTATGTCTGTATATCTGTCTCTCTGTCTGTCTCTGTCTCTTTGTCTGTCTCTGTCTCTGTCTCTCTGTGTGTGTGTGTGTGTGTGTGTGTGTGTGTGTGTGTGTGTGTGTGTGTGTGTATTTAGAGGAAACTGATCAGAGCTCCAATCCTCCCTGCCTTCCTGTGTCTTGCCCCTCCTTCTGGACTGACTTCTACTCCAACCACATTTCTATTCACAGTTCCACAAAGCCCAGGGTGTGTGTGATCCTGTGTCATCATCTCCTGTTCTTTTCTGTCCTCTTTCACAACATCCCTCCTAGTTGCTCTTTTTGTGTGTGTGTGTTGTTTGTCTCCCTGGGACTTTATTATTTAATTCTAGGACAGGAATCAGATCTCCCTCTTCCATTTCCTAATTTCCACACTCTAACTAACAGCATGCCTAAAATGCAGTGAGGTTAAATGTTTCTTTCAATGTAATGAATTAAGATAAGCACTCAACTTTCATTGCCAGTATTCACACATGTTCTAGAATGTTCTAGAGCTCAGCGGGTGCTCAACACATATGGTTGAATCGTTGAGGAAACACATTTGAGATGGAGCCCACCACGCACTGCAGGAAAATCAACTCTCCACCTGAGCTAAGAGGAATCCCACCTTAAGTTGACAGTCAGGAAAACTGCCTTCTGTCCTCAACTAGGGGAAGGACTGGGGTCCCTTGCATCCTGAGTAAGCGACAAAGCAGGAGAGCCAGGAGGCGTCTCCTCTCCAGACTACTCAGACTTCTGACTCCAGAACACCGGAAGCAATGGTGCTCTTTCCCACAGCAAGCGCGAGGGCTGGGGTCTGTCCTGGCACTCCTAACCTATTTTCTTTTGTCTTGCTGGTATGGTATATTTGCCTTGCTTAACTGGGAGCTGGTAGTCACCAACCCACAGTAGTGACCTTCTGAAAAGGGGCTGCCCCTCTGATTTGACACCTCAAAGAGCAGGATCCAAAGAGGTAGGATGGCCCTGCTGAGGTGAGTACCTGGAGTTGGCTTTTTTTAATTAAGGCTCCACATTGTAACTAGTCAATGTACATTATTGGGAGAGTGAATGTCAATGCCACTGCCTTTTCTTTCTCTCCTTTATCTCTGTCAGTGATTCAAAGACATGATTTATGGTTAGTCTCCGACTTTCGGCGTCATCCATCAAGTCCTGGTTTCACTACAGGGCTGCGCGCTGTAAATCATGCCGAGGGTTGTCATTCATTCCCCTTAACCCTTCCAGGGTGTGCTTCAGGGTCGCTCGGAGAAGACAACTTCGTAAGGCGGCAGCCGAGGGGGCTTGGGGGATTGCTGGGACTTCTGCAGCCTGGGGCATTAATTGCTTGACCTGGGTGAGGCCTGGGCCCAACTGCTCCTGGCCGTTGAACATGGGAACTCACCCCCGTGTGACTTGAGAAAGGCATGGTCTCCCAAACCAGCCCTGTTCTGTTTGGAAATGTCTGCTATGAATATGTGAAATGCCAAGTTTCACTTCGGAATCAATCACACACTCCTGACTGTGACCTTGCAAAGACCACAGAATTGGTGCAAAGACCCATTAGCAGCTGCTACTATATCAGGCTTTGCAGTTGAAGAGTCCCCAACCCCGCCCCCACCCTTTTCTGCACTCCTCGAGCACTCTGTAGATCTCTGACCCTTTGTGATGCTCTGAAAGGTGGGGAGGTGTGGCCAGAGATGAGATAGAAGACCAGAACACACAGGCAGAGTAGCAGGGGACCGGGCCTCCCCTCCACTTAGCTCCTGGCAATGATGGAACTCAGCCCGAGCCTTGGACATAGGATGTGGCTGGCAGAAACAAAATCCAGGGAAAGGGCATCAAAGGGTGTGGGGGGCTCTCGTCTAATGGAGGCCTGCACTGTATAATTAATGGTCCTTAATGACAATGTGAGGCTTCATGTCCAGGCATGGGAGTCCTCCGTCAGTGGACAATGATTTCCTTTCTGAAGTATGTGGCTCTGTGTTGCCCAGGTAAACTGATCAAAAACAGTTATGTTAGCAAAGGCTATATAGGAAAATAAAGTCTGTAAACCACAAATGCCTGTCATCATCCAGACAGGTCTGTACTCGTGCTTTTAACTTAACCCCATCCTCAGATTGTGCGAGGGGACAGTGCAGGCCTCCGGTGTTTTCAGAGTGCCAAGTGGTCCTACTGTCTCGTTTCCCGAAACTTGGGTTTATACAGTCCCCGAGATGAAGCCGAGGCACCTCAGCGTGTCAGGACATGGCCCAGCATGCTCCTTCTTTGCCTACCGCTCTCATTTCTCAGGCAAGCCAATGGACTGACTTTATTTTCTCTTTCTTGGAAAGAGCGCACGGATCTCTCAAACTTTAAATGACCCAGCACCATGAATCCCCCCTAACAGCCTCAGAAGGCAGGTAAACCGTCTCCGTCCTAATATTTCACAGGAAATACCTTTCCCCTCCCACCCACACCTTGCTCTGAGTCAGATTTATGCAGTATACAAAGTGTCTGCAGCCCTAACTGCAGGTGACTCTGGGACAGGGAGTCTGCAGATTAATGTCCTCATTCACCGTGATGAATTCTCCTGGCTTGTGTGTGCTGAGAACAGCACCGATGGGCTGCTGGTAGAGCCAGTCTTCAAGGGAATGCCATTCCCGAAGGACTGGGGCTGGGGCTCTGCTGTAAGGTCAGCTGCTGCTGCTCCAATCCTGTCAGGAACCCGGCCGCCTCCTGCTTTGCTAGTGCGCTCGCTCGTTATTTCTCTGCTGATCAAAGGAGTGTCCGAGGCCCTGACAACGAGGACGAGAGTGGTTCGGCTCTGGGGATTCATAGACAACATTAAGAGCCCCCTTCCCTTTCAGGGAGCGAGAGGAATTCTCTTTTCTCAATAGTGTCTGTGTGGAATAGTCAGAGATGTCTGCGGGTCCTATTCAAAGCCAGTCAACCTCCTGGGAGCGTGTTGAGAATCTGCAACTAACTTGTGTTTTCAAAAACTTAGAAGACACCTCCCAGTGAAGCACTTAATCAGCTTGTCACCTCGGATGTAAAGCCAGGAGGTCCAGTTACCGCTTGACCAACCTCCCTCCTCCCTTACCTGAAGGAACCCGGGAGTATAAGCAAGACCCTGGAAAGAGAAAGAAAACATCACTCCCTAGATAGAGTCCAGCTCTGTGTCTGAACTGAGCACACACTGATGTGAGTCTTCTCTTTGTGGTGTGTGCTTAGAAGCACTCAGGGGGAATTACTCACTTTTTAAACACACACACACACACACACACACACACACACACACACACACGAGAGAGAGAGAGAGAGAGAGAGAGAGAGAGAGAGAGAGAGAGAGAGAGAGAGAGAGATCTGACCAAATTTCTGACCAAATTGAGGTAATTCTAACACACTCAGGGTCCAAATGGCATGAGTTTTTGCACACCAGTTTTGCACACACAAATGAAACTATGGGTTTACTAGCCAACCTTGCAGCAGTGATCAATATCAGTAAAGTATCCAAGTTGATGACATCAACCTACTGTCCAGAAACCAGTCCTCCGTACCCCAGGTTCTGGGTCCTCTTGTCCTGAAATTCCCTTTGTACACAGAGAGCTAGGAGTGTGTGTGTCCAACACAGACATGTGTCCCTCCTTTCTACCTCTTCTCCCTGTCTCCACAATCCTCCCTACCTTCAGCCCCAACCACTTTTCATTTGTTTGTCAAATAACAGTGTGACTTTGTCTTTGACATTAAACAGTTGTGTATACTTTTAGCCGGGTTTTGTTTACTCCATCTGTATTTCCAATCAGCGAGGAAGGTTTACCAAGTGGTTCATTACTGATTTATTTATGATGTATTTATATAGCAAACACGGAACTGTCAGCAGTCTCTGGCTAAACACTGTTGACAGACATTAATAACATATGGTATAGCAATGGAATTATGATCTTTAATGTTTTTGTAAATTTACATCTTCAACATGTAATTTGGGGAGGGTGCATTTCTTAGGTAGGTGGTACAAAAGAGGACATTTTTTAAGGAAACTGGTTTCCTTTGTATTTGGAGCCATTGGAGGATCCTGGAGGCAGCATTGATGCCTCCCCTGTCTGTTTAACTGTATAATTTAATGGAAAACAAATAATTCCCAAGGCTTAATTTACCTTTATGAAACTGAGGCCTCCACATCCACTCTGTGGGAAGCAGGCCTGCCTCTCCAGCCTTCAGTCACCATCAAGCATATCATTTATTCCCCACCTCCACTCCAACTCATTCTTCACTGAGAAACTAAGGTTTGGATATGTAAATGTTACCAATTTCAAACAGAAGAACTTCGACGCCCATTTCTGCAAAATGCTGTCTCTGGTGTGGCTACTTCAACCTGACAGTCACCCCCTCACATTGGACCAGGACAGACAGACATTTGAATCTGTGGCCTTTAATTGGCCATTCTTTGAACCTGTATGATTTTCTCCAGCTGTGAGGAAGGACATTTTTCAATTGGGCCCGAAGGATTTTACATGCATACATGTATGCATACATGCATACACACAGAGACACATACATATATACACATATACACATGTACACATACATACATGTATACATACATAAACACGTACATATACACATATATATTCATTTCTAGGCTAGATGTACTGTTACCCAACAGAAAAGAAAGTTTTTGGGGAGTAGCAATTGTTCCATGTTTCTGATGACAGTCTTGGTTTCCAAAGTCCCCTGCTTCTTCTTAGAAATGATGAACAAGGGAAAATACAATTCACAGAAGACAAAAAGGCAAGTTTTCTTGATCACTAGACATCATCAATGGGGCCCCACAAAGTGGGGAGCACACCACCCGCTTTCCAGGCAACAGATGTTCGGGTGCTGGTCCCCATGCCACAGCTCTGGCATTGTGGGAAGCCCACAGCATTCACGACCCCATTAAGAACCAGCAGCCACTTAACTATTTCATGGTTTGCATGTGTGAAGATCACAGCCACCGTTCATAATAGTCAAGATGACGCATCTGATACGGGCATCTGATGTGGGACCCGAAATGTATCTGACAGACCCTTGCCAGCAGTCCTTAGGTCAGCATTTGATAGAACGGCTGGGAAGGGAGGGGGATACATCAGGAGCCAGGAATCTTGTGAGCCTCAAGATGTCTTAGAATTCCGTCCATCCCAAGGTCCTCGCATCCCAGAGCATGTATATAATGGTGTTCATGACCCAGGTGACGAGGGGTAGGTGCACACAGCTGGCTACATACCACACAGGGACTGATGCGCATGCATGCAGGAAGTAGTAGCTCTCGGCTCCTGAAAGAGAAAGGAAACTTCAGACGAAGAATGATCTATCAGATTAAGGGGGTGTCCCATTCACCCCCAGCAGTGTTAAGGGTTGGAATGTGCTGATTGTTAGTAACATTATCCAACTGTGTTGCTTCAGATCAGGTAACAAGTGCCAGGTCTGGTGAGAAAGGATGGGTGGGCACAGGGGAGAGCGAAAGGGACTAGTCCATTCTCCCCTTGTGTCCACTCGGGTGACATCTGTGTCCTGTCCTGTGAGAGGACTGTCCCAACCACATCTCTTCCCCTCAACCCGGGGAAGAATCCGGGCAGCGTCAACTAAGAAGGACTCATGGTGGCATGTAAGGACATGTGAAAAAATAAAATAAAGGGAGGGTACAGCACACCGGGTGTGTGACATCCAGAAAGTGGAACTGAGAATGTCTGAGGGCATTAAGAAATGGCTGCTACTATTATTTGGGAGAAAAATGAGCTAATTGCTATTTCAAATAAGGGACCTCAGTTATTTTTGAAATGCATGCTAAAATCCTAATGGATCAAAGTTATAAAAGCAGGGATTTGTTCTAAAATAGCACTGATGGAGAAAAGAGCCAGAGGTTTCGATGAAGCGAGATCGTCTGTGAGTGTTCAAAGTCATTCAGAATGCAGAACGGTATCATGCAGTTGGGTTTAGTTTGGGATGTGCTTGAGGTCTTCCATTAATGGAGAGAGGGGAGCTGGCAAGGACCTGGGTTGATCCCCAGGAGTCATGGGAAACAAAACTGCATACGGGGTACACGCTTGTATTCCTAGCACTGGGGACGCAGAGAGAGAGAAATCTCTGGGCTCTCTGGCTGGCCAGTCTGGCCAACTTGGTAAGTTCCAGCCAGTGAGAGACCCTTGAAATAACAAGGTGGATGGACGGCTTCTGAGGAACGGCACCTGAGTTTGACCTCTGTCCTCCATGCTTACACACCACACACATGAGCTCATGTGGACACACACACACACACACACACACACACACACACACACACACTCACATACACACCTGCATATACGTACAGAAGAAGTTGAGAAGAAGTTGAGGCCAAAGAAACAGCAAGCCAGATCACGGGGGCTTTGTAGCCATGGCAGGGACTTTTCATCCTAAGAACAAGTTGGGAAATCTTCGGAGGGCTCTGTGGAGAGTGCCTTCATCTGACTTACACTGTTAAAGCCTATTAGCTTCAGATCGCTGCTGAAACGAGCCGTCCCAGCAGAGCTGGCAGCTTAAATCACCATTAGTTCATTATCTTATAGTTTGACTCCTAGACATTCAAAGTCAGTCTCCCTGTGCTAGATTCCCAATAGAGTCCCACATTACAGCTTCAAAAGGCTGCCAGACCCTGTGCCTGGGCCACCTTCCTCTCCAGGATGGCTACAGCCGTGCTGTGACCTCTGCTTCTGGGGTCAAGTCTCCTCCGACTCTTGCCTTCTAATTTCCCTCCACTGGCTCCTCCCAAGGTGTCCCAAAGATAATCTGGTCTTGTCTCCCTATTCTAATGTTCCACCTCATCTGGGAAGTCCTTCTTGTTACCTAAGGCAGCAAAGTCACCAGGTCTCAACCATCGCTTCCCTGCCACAAGGTACAAAGGCAGAGCAGAAGGCTGTGTCCACATCAGTAGGACTGGCACCTGGCACGTTAAACTAGACGCTTTGTGTCCCGAGGGGCCATCTTGCGCCGTGTCACATCGATGGCCTCTACCCCTGGATGCCAGCAGCACCTCTTGCCTCCACAAGCTGTAGCCATCAGACACCATCTTCTTGACTGAGAACCATTGTGGGGGCACACTAGCCATGGCTGTGAGAAGTGTCCACGTGTCAGGTCCTGGCTCCAGCCTGTAGACAGCACTGATGGCTTTGGTGAGTCCCACAGACCTTCCATCACTAACCACCTCGAGGAACAAGAGAGATCCCCTTTGTCTAGGCCGTGTTGTTCAGGTGGACAGAGTGGAAACAGACAAGGCAATGACAGACTAATGCCATCGTGGGTCTATTTAATCGTCTCCCCAACGAGCTCCTCCGCTGTTCGTGGACAAAGGAAGTGGTGGTATTCCTTTTACCCACTGCCTACCTCGGTGATTGGAGCATTGTAAAATCTCAATGAATACCTGCTGGCTTTGATTTTATAATTATAGTCTCACTACACCTTTGCTTCACCATTGTGGGAGAGCAACTTAATACCCAGAGCATCGCTTTCTCTCTAAATGAAATTTTAGACATCATGTTAGCTAAGTGCTTTGTGAGCCTTCACACAAAAAGGAATTAATCTAAACACAGAGACTCCCCAAGCTGCTACATGATTCTCTGCAATGTAGCTATATAGATACTTATCAATAATTTTAGATGCCTTCCTAATCATCGTTAGTGCTTATTGAGCTTAGTGCTCTGTATCAATCATCTCTACTTCTGCAGAAACTTTAAGAACTGGGAATTAGTTGGAGCCCATTTCATAGATGAGAAACGCCAGGCTGGGAGAGGGGAAGCATAATGTTCAAATTACCACGGCGTAGTTAGGTGATACCAGGGAACTGTCTGAACTTTTCCTTATTTTTTTACATACTATCTCCACTCCAGGCTACCCAGAATGCTTTAATGAAGCCAGCTTTGGCAAGAGAAGCTGGCAAGACTTAGCTGCTTTCTTAATGGCTTTGGGCTTAGGATTTTGATGTGTGATGTAGGTTGTAATGCTCTCAGCCTTCGGGGTGTGGGGGAGGCAGACTTCTCTGTATTTGAACAGAAGAATCAGCCACTCCCAGTATTCACTCTGCCCTTCCCCTTGGCTGATGTGGCCATGCACAGAGCTGTCAGGGATGACTCAGACACAGGCAGATCAAGGAACACAGTCAGAGCTCTTCAGTCTTTCCCAACCTTTCCCATGTGAATCATCACCCTCTTCGGAGCCGTTGCTATCCTTACATAACTTCAGCGGCTTCTTCAGGTAAACCAGTGGGCACAACTCACCTTTAAGTGAACAGAGAGAACCAAGAAAGTGTAGACACCCAAGGTGGGGAACCAGGTCTGAGAAAAGCCAGGTTTCCATTTCCTGTGTGAGCTCACTGGTCGGCATCAGGGTCCCAAACTAATGGATTTCTGCGGGGTGGTTAAGTGGGCAAGTTGGATTAGAGGTGAAGTGTTGTGGAGTGGATGTGGTGATGGACAGCACTGAGCATCCACTTCCCAGGGGGCCTGGGGGGAGGGGTCCTGCCCTCTTGTCAAGTTTGGGCTCTACCAGAGAACAGAAGTGTGCATGAGCGTCTTATTCTTACACCTTGGTCATTCATCAAACTCTAAACTAAGTCCCTCTCAAAACTGAATCTGCTGTTCATTCTGTATTTGGGGGTTTCATCTCCAGTCTCTCACCTGCAGTGTCAGAGAAGGGAGACACGTACCATGCAGGGTGACAGGGCACTTAAAACTGGCTGGCCCAAATGGCGCTGGGCTGGGTTGTAAGTGTAAAATACTCAACAAGTTTGCGAAGTTTAGTCCGAAACACAGACGGTCAAACATGTCAGCTTTTCTTATATTTAACGAGATGCTGATAGAATAATATTTGGGGTCTATTAAGACTGTGTTTGACTAAAACAAATTTCAGTCATTTGTTTTTAAATGTTTTAGTGTGGTTACTGGGCTATTTGAAAGCATAGATACCCACCTTCTTTCAGACAGCTGCTTTGGGACCTCAAGGTCTGCTCACAGTCTGCGTCAGCAAAGATCTACAAGGATCTCTCAGTAACCACAGCCACCCTTACTTTTTCAAGCCTCCTTCTTTCTCTCTTCTTATCCTCCTGCCTCTACCCCTGAGATGCTGGGCAGGCATGCACCAGCACGCCTGGTTTGTGTGTGCCTGGTGGAACCCAGGACTCCATGCATGCTGGGCAAACACTCTACCAACTGAGCCACACCCTCAGCCCTGGTCTTTCTTTTCTTTAACCCTCAAAGTAAGCCATAGAGTCCATTTGCTATCAGTGCTTTATAGACGAGGAAGCTGAGGCTTAAAAGGTTAAGTAACATGCTTAGAGCCTCACAGTCAGCATGTGACAAATTCCATCCTGCTTTGCCACCATGGTAACCAAGAGTAACACAGAGAACCTGACCAAAGCCTAGAGGAGTTTTCGATCATCTCCTGCCATGTGCTTGAGCTTTCCAAAGCATCCATTTCAGTCCACGGAGTCCTGATGTCTCAGCATTTGTGAATGAAGCTTCATATAACATCATAAGAAAAGAAAACAGTTCCAAGCAGCCATATTCTGCTTCAAGCACAGTGTGCTTATTGTTTCTACATTAAATATAGACCAAATGTGGCAACTTGGAACATGTCTGATATGCACAGGATGTATCTCAAATGTCAAGAACTCCCTCTTGGGTCCTTTGAACACTCACATTAAAAAAGGGCAAATCTGGGCTCAGGCATGGTGGGGCACACCTGTAATCCTAGCCCTTGAAAGGCTTAGGCAGAAGGAAGCCAGGCTGGATGAGGCTATCTCGGACACAGCAAACAAACCGGCCTCACTACATCCTTACCCTGTTGTGGCCGTGAAGACTCATTGTCTGTTTCTAAAAGTTAAAGTGGGTCTCAGTGTCTCCAGCCCCGCTTCTCCTTTTTATTTTGATCCAGGCTGCTCTTGGGGCTCCTTATTCCAAGCAGATCTTAAACTTGTGATCTTCCTGCCTCAGCCTCCCAAGTAGCTGAGATTACAGTCTTGTGTCACCAGGTCCTGCTTAATGTTAGACCTTTACCAGCTGGGTTTTCTTAGAATAAGGCTGACGCATATTCACCTGAGGCTGATGCCTGCCCACATTTGCATACAATGGACTCTTAGATGCTTGGAGTTGGGGAAGGGGATCTCTTTGATGGATACTCAGATTGTTTGTATTGCCTTTATCTGCTGTCAAAAAATACTCGGTGAAGCCAGGCATGGTGGCACATGCCTTGAATCCCAGAATCTGAGAGGCAGAGGCAGGAGGATCTCTGTGAGTTCAAGGCTAGACTGGTCTACAGAGTGAGTCCCAGGTCAGCCAGGGCTGCACAAAGAAACCCTGTCTTGAAAAACAAAAATAAAAACAAACAAACAAACAAAAAACTCAAACAAACAAATAAAACCTCAGTGGAGCAGAGGAAATTGCTCAGTGGTTAGAGCCCTTGTGCAAGTCTGAGGACCAGTGTTCAGATCCCTAGAACTCACATAAATACCAGGCAGACATGGCAACCTGCCAGTACCTTAGCATCAGAAGTCAGAGACAGGATCCCCACAGCAAGCTGGCCACATGGGCTAGCTCTGGGTTTGCTCATCACCTCCTTCCTCTTCGAATGCCCTGCCCCTCTGTGGATGTGCAAACAGCAGAGGGTACCAGGCACTCTTCAGGAAGTGGCACTTTCTAGAAGCCTGGTCCATTTCTCTCCCTTTCATGCTGTCAGCACACGAGACCCTGGGATTTCTATAATCCAAATTGATACTCTCTGTGAAATTTCCTCCATTCCAGCTCCCTGCCCTGAAAAGATTCATTTTCTCACAGGCACTTCTCCAGGTCTGGTGGATAACGGTGACTGAGGGTGAATGCCTAACCTCGCCTTGACAAGGTGTGGGTCTTGCTAATTTGAATCTTTTCCTCTTTTGCTCCCATCCGTCTGGCGCAGTTTGATTTATCGACGCCTGTTTGTGGGCTCACTGATCACTTTCTTATTACTCTGCTCCCTCCATCCATTTCACTTTGCAGCACCTTTCCTACGATTTCTTATGCCACCCCTTACCACCTGCTCCAACATGACAAATTATCGACTCAAACTGTTACTCCTGACCTGGCATAGTCTCTTCCTGGTGATATAAATGATGCCCTTCAGAGACATAATGATACTCACATAAACATACAGTTGTTCCTCTTTTGGCATGCCCTGTTTGAAATGCAAGCATGCCAGGGTATCCCTGTTGCCCTACTGAAGGCCTTGAGAGGGAAACAAAATGCAGGCAGCCAGGTGGTTAAGAAATCCATGTGCTGAGTAATGGGATCAGGACTCACAGGCAATAGTCCTTTGGGGGTTCAGCATGTTATTCTGAGGAGGGGGTGGCAGATCCTTCCAACCACATGGAGCCTGAAATTCTGAATTTTAATAGCAAGAAGCAGTAGATGGGGCCCCAAAAGTGTGAGATTCTAGAAGAGGAATGGAGCAGGCTGTCCCATGCGGCCCATCGTGACTCTCCCTTGCAGAGGCGCACACTGAGGCCTTCTGACTCCAAGGTCTGCCCCCGGCATTTGTTCAGTGTTCCTGAACCTGCTTTTGCGAGCTCAACTAGTAAATCCTCACCAGAGTCCAGAGTCCAGGCTGTAACCCCCTTCTTCAGAATGATCAGAAGAATCAAATCAAAAGAGATAAAACAACACAAATACAAATATCCCTGACCCTGGCAAGACACATGTGGGCAATTCCTTATGCTTAGTTTAGAAGAATGTGGGAGCTTGAGCGATGGCGCCATCTGTAACGTGTTTTCTTTTCCCCAAGAACGAGGACCTGAGTTCGAATCCCCAGCACCCATGTAAAAGCTGGGCATAGTACCTATCTATAACCCCAGTGCTGGGGAATAGGAGACAGAAAGATCTCTGGAGCTCACTGGACAGCTCAGCTAGCTAATCACCAACTTCCTGGTTCAGTAGAGACCCTATCTCAAAAACTACGACGGAGAAAGACAACTGAAAACGTCTGACCCCAATTTCCAAACTCC
The DNA here is from genome assembly GCF_004664715.2 of Peromyscus leucopus. Classification (NCBI taxonomy): domain Eukaryota; kingdom Metazoa; phylum Chordata; class Mammalia; order Rodentia; family Cricetidae; genus Peromyscus; species Peromyscus leucopus. The sequence continues at coordinate 1,678,473 of NC_051063.1, forward strand.
ATGCATGCCCACACACAGGAATATGTACACAGGCCTAGAACACACACAGAGAGTGAAGCCTTGAACTAAGGCGAAGGCCACACTCATGCCCTTCCTGTGTACAACCTGGTGGTGGGATTGGTAAGCAGGGGGGCCTTGCTCTCTGGAGTCCGGCTGCTGTCCTTCTCTGGGCTTTCTCTCCCTCGGTGGATGCAGACGTGGGGAAGGTGGGAACCATGTCTGCAGCCCCTCTTCTGGGCCGCGGAGTCACCTGGGCCTCTCTCTCATCCTGCAGTTGGTTCTTTGGAGAAGGAACTAGCAGCCCCGAGCTGGAGAGGAGGAAGCTGAGACAAAGGGCTGGCACAGAGGCCAAATGCTTGGGGAGCCTCTCTTCCTCCCCTATGGCACTTGACAATGCCCAGCATGTGTCAATCACCACTGGGCACTGGGCAGTGAGAGTGCTGAGAGGTCCTTTCCAGGGCTCCCCTCACTTAAGGTAGCCCCCTGTAGCTAGAGTTTTTCTCTCCGGTTCCAGCCAAGCCCCGGCAGTCCAACAGCCCACTTATAAAATAAACACACAGATGCTTACATTATTTAAACTGTCTGGCCTAGTGACTCAGGCTTCTTGTTATCTAGTTCTGATATCTTAAATTAACCCATTTCTATTCATCTACAAGTTGCCACATGGCTTGGGGCTTACCGATGGGTCCTGCATGTCCAGTCAATCAAGCAATCCGAGCAAGAACAGTTTCTTGTCCAAATGGCTATTTTTGCCAAGGTGAAGATAAACTCCATATAGAGTGTCTTCAATGCCCATCCTCCTCTCTGAAGTAAATCCGGTGCTGCCAGGAGCAGACATGTCTCACTGTCCAGAAAGTCTAAATTTTTAAAACATTTTAAATGCCATATTCTGTAGGTCTTTGAAGTGTTTGAAGATTACCTACCTAATTGAATTATATCTATGTATACCTAGAAAACAACATGACTATAAATTTGATTATCATAGAAGACTAATTATTAATCTGTATTTCTTAATTATCCATTACAATCTAAATGAGTTACATAAACATAATACCTCAAACGAGAATAGAAATATATATATATATATATATATAGTATAACAAAATTAAGTTTAAACTTGTATCAATAAACTAAAATCTATACCAATGTAAAACATTTCAAACAAGTTGTTACTCTTTAAAAGTAGGTTCATTAATCTACCCTTTCATCCTATCATATCTATATCATATCTCCTTTTCTTCTTTAGAAAGAGCTCACATTTATAATGAACCTGATTTAAATAAAAATATTGGTTTTTCTCTGTCCCACACCAGAGGGCTCTTCTGATATGGGTCAAAAGAATCTCTTAACCTTTTTTTTTTTTTTTTTTTTTTTTTAGCAATATGTTTGGAAATTCAGCAATTTAGCAATATGTTTAGAGAAGGAGTGAGCCAATTCCATCTCTAAAGCCAGCTTGGTATATTTGGGAATTTGGGCATAGCTTCTCTTACTACTTCCTGCTGGAGGGGCGCTGTATCTTATGTGTTTACTTGGTTTGGTCTGAGCAGCTGTGGGACTGGCAGGTGAGAGAGATTTGTCCTAACCGTGGGCCAGGCAGGAAAACTCTAGCTACAGCCCCCAGCCCCACATGGCTCATCTTTTATAGAGGAGTGGAGGAGCTCAGAGCAGGTGGTTAATTCTTGGAAAGTTACATGGGTAGAAAATGGTAAATCCAGGGGCTCCCTACCCCCACTTTGGCACATGCAGGAAGGTGGATGCTCCTTAACCTCTAGACTATATGGCCATAAGCCTTGCTTGCGTACCCCATTTCCTCATGCCAGAAACTCAGCTGTTGGCACTGCTCAGCCAGGAGCTGTCAGCCATTGCTGGGACCCCTGTCTCTGTGGCTGATTCTTGACAATCCAGATTGCCAAATGCATGGTGGGACTGTCCCCTTCCCCAAGAGCTTCACTCCCACAAGGACATTTGCTACCTGTCCTACAGATCCGTTTTTCCTTGGCACGCTATCACCTTCTTGGAGCATTAAAAAAGACATTTATAACCCAGCACCGATGAGAGTCCTCACACACATTCAAAATGTATGCGTTATTTCACCATCCAGTCGACGGCTCTTCCTCTCCTCTGTAGTGCAGAGAGCTTTGAAGGCAAGCAAATCCTGGAAGCCACTCAAATGCCCACGAGTAAAGTGTAGGTAAATGAATTAAGAAACAGCAATCGCATCGAGCCACAGAAAAGCCCTGCCAAGCAGCGCCTGATGACTGATGTTTAAGAGGGCTCATCAGAAAATCCTCCATCCATTCCAAACCAATCAAGCCCAGAATACCCAGGTTGGAAACGAATTTCATTAGGCGCTTTGGTTGGAAGCAGCTGGCCGAGGCAGTCACAAAGGGCTTCGTAATACCTCCCTGCCCCTTTGAGTAACCTGAAGAGAAGTACAAGTGGGTGAAGATGGAGAGGAATGAGTTAGACCGCGCCCTCGGGCACACAGCCCCATGGGGCAACAAGCTCTTTACCAGGAGGAAAGTGACAGACATTTCCCAATGCTTCCTGGGGAAGGGAAGGACCCATTTCCTAGGCAGAGGCAGCCACCTGTGGGAAGGAGGAAGATGTCAGCCCACTTGTCCGTGTGTCCTGAAGTGGGCAGATCACCTTGATAGAAAGTTCAGTGCAAGAAGTTGAGTGTTGGTAGAGCCTTGATTAAAGAGTATGTGTGTGTGTGTGTTCATGTGTGTGTGTGTGTGTGTGTGTGTTCACGTGTGTGTATGTGTTCACATGTGTGTGTGTGTTCACGTGTGTGTGTGTGTGTTCACGTGTGTGGTATGTATGTGTGTATATGTGTGTGTTACTCCAGGACTCATTACAGAACTTAATTCTGTTTATCAGGACAAAGGACAAAGGGGACTGTGAATTGGACTCCTACTTCAAATAGTTCTGTACTGTTTTGATTTTATTTATTTATTGTTAATATTTTTATTAGATAAGTTCTCACTATGTAGCCAGGCTGGTTTCAAACTTATGATCCTCCTGCCTTTGTCTCCCGAGTACTGGGATTATTACTACATTGCCAACAAGCTCAGCTTCACTTTTTCACAGAAAAAAAAAATTTGGCTATTAGGAAAGAAGGAGGGGGAGAGAGAGAGATAGAAGGAGGAGAGAGAGGAGGAGAGAACAAATGGATAATTATGCTCTCTGAGAAGCCGTCTGGAAATAATAAAGGCAACAGCAGAGGCCGTATTAGAAGCTGGTATTTACTGAGTGATTTGCTGTGCTCACTGGCCTCTGCCAAACACATTACCCAAACTGAGTCATTCAATCCTCACAGCACCCCAAACCCTGTGAGGTGGGGATTACTGCTATGCCCAATTTACAGAGGAGGAGCCAGGCCCCAAGACTTGACTTTAAGTAACTTTGCCCAGGGTCACGAAACAGTTACCCAAGACCTCCATTTAAAATTAAATGGCTGATGAAAGATACAAAGCTTTGCCGTGCGTGAAACAGAGCAAAGCGAACCAGGAATTCCCCAGACACCCCCAAGGGGCCCCCAATCTATTACATACTGTCCGTCTGGGACTGCAAAACTTGCAGAGGCAGCTAGAAATTCTGAAGGTCTTGTACAGTAAGAGGAGCGCAACTTTGAGCTACAAAGAGAAAAGTCTCTTTTTTTTTCATGTATGAAAACAATAAAAGTTTTAGGGCTCACAAAAATCTGTTCTATTGCATCTAACATATAAAGATTATTCCAATGGGGTACATAAACAACACCAAGACTGTCCTTAAAGCTGAGACACTTGTCTTTCCAACTATTCAGGAGGCTGAGGCAGGAGGATTATAAATTCAAGTCCCTCCGTTCTCAAGCTACAGAGTTCAAGGCCAGCATGGGCAACTTAGTGAGACCCTGTTTCAAAATGAAAAGGAAAACGGGTGTACCACAGTAGTAGTGTGCTTTGCCTAGCATTCAGGGGACCCTGGTTTAATTTCAGGTACCCAAAAGACGTATTTGAATATTGGTACTATGGCGGGGAGACCCCATAAAGCCAAACCTTATGAGAAGTCCCCAGACTCTCACAGAAGCCTGGCCCCTCCTTGCCCGGGCCACCCACATTTAAACTGACAGTCATCGATGAGATCGCTGTGGGGCTTCCTCTCCCTCCTGGTCGTGGAGAAGCTGTTTGCCTAAGGACTGGGTGCGCCCACGGCCTCTCGTTTTGCTGTCATGCTCCCAGAATCCCCCACACAGAGCCTCTGAGAGACTGGTGCTTCAAACAAGAAAGAAAGGGAAATGAGTTTGCAATAATTTAAAGTGTTACATAAGCAATGACAAGACACTGGCAGACACTTAAGTTGCTTTGTTAGCTTAAAAAAAAAAGTTTGGAGAGACTTCGTTCTCGTCACACGGTTTCTGTCATGGTGATTCTAGAGTGGGCTCCGGTTAATGGAAGCCTGTGGCTAATTATGCTAACCAAGAAGTGTGGCTAGAACCTTGTTTCTTGAAGTTCTTCAACAGAACACAGGGCAAGATTCTCAAATGGAGGCAGCATGGCGGTGGGGTCTCTTATTTCATCCCTGCCCCCACATGGAATTCTGAAATATTAAGATGCATTTCAGTGGTGGGGGATGGGATTTGTACAATAATCAGCATTCTTTGTTGTCAAAGAATGTCCAGAAGGTCCAGCTCAGCTTGGGGTAAGAAAGTTTACACAGTCCCTCAGAAGGGTCAACACTGGACTCTCCTGACGTAAGCTGATCAACAGGAGAGAAGCCAAGTGTGTGAGAGCCACGTAATACATGAGACCCCAAAGGGGGCCACGTGGTTGAAGTGGAAAACCCCTCTTCAAGGAGGCGAGGTGGGAGCTGTAGGTGTGTTCACGTGTGGTGGTGGGGTGTGTGACGATCATCAGTAGAAGGGACTAGACCCTAAGAGCCTAGGACAGAGCATCTCTGGGCTTCCAGTGTGGCATACAGCTTTCAGTATCTTCCTTTGGTGACAGGCTTTCAATCTTCCTTGGTGATTGAAATTTCAGAGAGAAGAACGCAGCTGGACTCCTAGTGGGCAGATCTGATCCCAGACAAAGGGGTCATTTCAGGTCAACCCCTTCTCTGTCCTTACTGCTTTCCAGGTTGAAGTTGAAAGCCATACCTTCTAGCGTGTGCGTGCATGAGTGTGTGTGTGTTCATGTGGGTGCATGTATATGTGCATATAGATTCCAGAGATAAACCTCAGCTGTCATTCTTCAAGCATCACCATCCTTTATTTTATTTATTTATTTATTTTTTATTTTATTTATTTTTTTGAGACACAGTTGGCTGGGCTCTCGTACATTGAGAAGCTAAGCTATCTCTCTGGCTTGTGATAGCATCCTTTAAGCCACAACCCTGGTGAAAGGGGCCTTTATCAGTCTTGTAGCCAAGGAGTGAGCTGGCACTGGATTCAGAATCTGCCTGCTTTTTTCTCCATGCTTTCATGTTTCAATCTCGAAAGACTCTTTGTGGAGGTGGACCCTACAGTCCACCCCTCCCTGCCCGGCTACGTCTTTGAATGCATGGTCTCAGTTAATGGGGCTGTTTGAGAGGCTATAAGAATCTTTAGAAGGTGGAGCCTACCTACCTGGAAGAAGTAGGCCACTGATAGGCAGGTGCTGCAGTTTGAAGGTCATGCGTCCTCTGCTGGCTCAGCATTCAGCCCCCTACGAGTGGTGTCATTCCAAGAGGTTGGGAAACCTTTAGGTGACATTCACACTGGTGGAAGTGGGTCAGTAGGGAAGGGCCTTTAGATTTTACAGCCCAACCCCACTTCCTGTCTCCTCTCTGCTTCCTGAACAGCAGATAGCATGCCACCAGCTGACCCTACACTGTTATCACATGGCTTCACTGCCATGACAGACTGTATCGCCCTGAAGTGTGATCTGAAACAAACTCTTCCTCCCTGAGTCTCCCAGTCACTGTGACAAATGCCATGACCAAAACCAACCTGGGGCGGAAGGGCTTAGTTCATCTTCTAACTTAGAGTCCGTAATCAAGGGGAGCCAGGGCAGGACTCGAGCAGGAACATGCAGGCAGGAGCCCATGCAGACTGTGGAGGCCCAGGCTTACTGGCTTGTTCCTGGTGGCTTGCTCGGCTACTATTTGATACAAGCCAGGCCCACCTGCATAGGGATGACAAGGCCCACAGTGGGCTGAGCCCTCCCACAGACATGGCCACAGCCAATCCGGTGGAGGCTTTCTCAGTTGAGGGTCCCTCAGTGTATCAAGTTGACTACTGACAGTAACTATGACCCTCTTTTACGTTGCTTCTGAAAAGGTATTTAGTAACATTGACAAGGAGAGTGTCTGTGGTGATACATTGTGTACCCTAATAAAATTAGCCTGAAGATCAGAGAGAGAAAGGAACAAGCCACCACTACTTCTTACCTCTAGGACTCCTCAGCCTGAAAAGCCTTCTAGTTCCTGTCTCCTCATGCCTTATATACCTTTCTCTACCCAGCTATATCATTTCCTGTCTCAACCGCTCTCATGCTGGGATTAAAGGTGTGTGATTCCCAAATCCTGGGATTAAAGGCGTGTGCCATCACTGCCTGGCTCTGTTTCTCTCCTCAACTGAGTCAATCTCATGTAACCCAGGGCGCCTTTGAACTCACAGAGATCCAGACAGGTCTCTGCCTCCCAAGTGCTAGGGCTAAAGGTATGTGCCACCACTGCCTGGCATCTATGTTTAATTTAGTGGCTTATTATGATCTCTGATATTCTGACAAACTTTATTAAGGTACACAATATATCACCCCAAGTGTCTAATACGGAGGGCACAGTGTCCTATCGCTGGCTCTGATATATCATATGCTCTGTGTCCTGGCCCATACCATGTCAACAAGCCACTCCACTGTGGACAGAGCTAACCCCGTCTCCAGGTCTTACCCACCATGATGGACTAAAACACTCTTGGAATATAACCCTTCAGTGTGTCTGTGACATTTTTCTAACACAGCCATGAGACACATAACAAACCACTCACCCAGATTCAGAGCATCAGGGAAGGGAAGGGAAGGGAAGGGATGATGTTTCCCACCAAAGGACCTAAAAGGATCTAAAGACATTCTGTAGCCATTACTGTCGACATCAGATCAAGAGCCCACCTCTAGGCATTCCTATGGCTGAGAACAGGGAGCTGAGCTCCTGGTCTTCAGTGTTCTGCTTATCATGTGGCCAGAGAGGGCCAGCTGCCCTTGAGCCCTGTGAACTAACCATAGAGATGAGGGACCACTTCATAAGGAAATCCAAACTAAGGTGTCATTAACCAGAGCAAGAGCAGCAGGCATTGGGGAAAAAAAAGAGAAACAGAGAGATGCCTCCTGCTGTATCTCCTTAATACCAAGGAAGTTAAAACTTGATTTCCATTCTGTTCGAAAGTTTCACATGCCATACAAATGAAAACTTTTAAATGAATTTTCAAATGGCTCCAAGCCTGCCCGTCTTGGGCTTAAAACTTTGGAGAATACTGGTGGAAAATTTGTTATCGTTTTCTTAAATGCATGCAAATTTGTACCTTTTGGCTCTCTCTGAAGAAACATGACAATTTGGAGCCTGAATTAGTCCTGAAGAGAAGCTGGTCCCGAATGCCTTCTGTGGCCGCACCTGGGTGCTTCAGTACAGCAAGAAGCGACGCGGGCCCCCAGCGTTTGTCAATGTGGAGCCGAGCTCTGCACAGCTGATTAAACCCACGGCAGAAAAAGTGTTTAAACTTTAATTAACCAGCCAACAGGAAGACTGAGCTCTGTCCCACCAGTAAAGCCTGTACCCCACTCACCACCTGCTCTCCTCCCCACACAGACACCCCACACACGTCCTACACACGGATAACTCAATGGAAACGTGTTTCCTATAGAAACAGCTTGTGTTTGGGATACCATTAAGAATTTAATCAACAAAATAATTGAACTTTTTTTTTTTTTGCAATTTCATGCCAATGAGCACTGATAATCCAGCCTCAGTGGTTGCAAGTCTCCCTTCAGATTGGAATGGTATCTGAAGGGGGAAAAAAGTCAAAATGACACAGCTTGACTTCTCAAGGTGGATCGTCTCCTGGCAGCGTGGCCAGCCTGGCTTCAGAATATCGTTCATTTCTCTTGCATGATAGGACATCTTAATTCAACAAATACATATTTCTGACTGCCACTTAAAGCTAGAACAGAGGGAGCGGTACTAGCTGCCCAAGTCCCACCTCAGGCTGATCGGGGGTCTTGGCCCTCTGCTTCCCAGAATTCACCATGAAGACAGAGTGAAGCTTGATGCAACGTAAGCTACAGCAAATGGCTCTGGCAGCTAGCTTTCCTGCTGCTGCTGCTGCTGCTGCTGCTGCTGCTGCTGCTGCTGCTGTGACAAAGCACCTGAGGTCGTCAAGTAAGAGGAAGAAATGTTTATGTTGGTGGCTAATGGTTTTAGCGGTCCCTGGCCCTGTTGCCTTTGGGCCCGTTGGGAGGTGGCATGTCACATCAGGAAGTGTATGTTGTGATGAAGCTGCTCACATCATGACGGCCAGGAAGCAAAGCCAGAGACAGGAAGAGAGCAGAGTCCCAGTATTCCCACGCTCAGCACGCTGTGTGACTCAACTTCCGTCTACTAGGCCCCACCTCCAAGATGCCAGCAGCTCCCCAAAGCACTCGAGGCCAGCAGTGAATTCTTTAGTACGTGACATCTCTGGGTGACAAAGGCCTCCTTGGTGTATGTGACAGGCTGAAAAATGTAACCTGGGCCAGACAAAAGCAGAATGATCCAGTTTGCGAGCATAGGTGTCACCAGCCTGCTCTCCATGGATATCATCTCAAACACCGCTCCACCATTCTCCCTTCTCCTCCGCTTGTATTTCCTCTTGCGCTTGCTCTGAGCCTTCCCCTCTTCCTCCTCCTCCACCTCTCCCTCCTCTTCTGTCAGGTGTTCTATCTCTCACAGGTGCTTGGGGCCTCACAATATGTCACTCTCCGCTTTCTCACCTGAAGAAGACAGCTCAGATGCTCAAGGCTGCTTTAATCGTTCTCTGTCCATCCATCTTCTCTCCACATAATCATTTGGGCTGCTCCGCTTTGAACTTGCTCCAATTTGTCTCCATCTTCCAGGGACTGAGTTGTCGGAAAGTGCAACTGGGTTCCCATCCAGCGAACTTGCCGCCTTGCCCGGAGGACTCGGGATTCTGTGCAGGGCGGCAGCAGAGCACAGCTGCACTCAGTCAGTTTCCAAAGAGGCCCTTTCTCGCTGGTCCAGGGCGGACCTGTGGGGTATTTTTAGCATCCGATTTGTCAGGCTGTGGCATTAGAAAGTTGGTGGTCAGATTACATATTCCAGAAAGTCACATTGCTGGTGATGTGCGGCTGTCTTGATAGACGAGTAATTGCTTGTCCACCTTGTGGAGGTGTTTCCTCCTCCAGAGGACTGAAGGCAGACTGTGAGAGGAACACCTGCTGGGGCCCACCTGCCTGCACTGAGCCGGAGCCTGCCACCTGCATCCTTTCGCATGAGCACCCTCTGCTGGCTGGATGCTCCACTTGTGGGCACGCAGGGAGCCAAACATGTCCTTCACCCCAACAGACAGTTCTGGCTCCAGCCAAGACAGACATTGTTCCCACTTCAAAGACTAGATTACTGAGCCCAAGAGAAATGTTACTGTAGCTCACAACCAACAAGGGATAGAGGATGGGAACAGAGCTACGGTGCCCATTAACAATAACCAAATGGACATTCCCATCTGGCTTTAGATTCCCCAGGGCCTGAGACCTCAAATTTCAATGGCAGGAAGACAATGGCCTGTAGATGTAACCGGTGAGGTTTTTATTAATAAGACCATTTAAGATTCCTGCTACAATGGCCCAGTGTGCAGATCCGGGTGCTGCATCAGGAGTGTCAGGGATAGTGATCGGCCCCTCTTGCTCTCTGGCTGGGAAGCAGTGGCCTTCAGCTCTGCCATGCGACAACACACTTCTCAGACCACACACCCCACCACTGGCTTGCACGGTGAACTCTGATTTAGTCTGTCATGTAAGGCTCACAAAATCTCGTGAGATTACTCTTGGCTTTCTCTTTACCTTTGCACACCGACAATGTTAGTAGTAGTAGTCAAATTTAAAAGGAAGGAAGTTACCCAAGTCTAATTCACACTGGAAAGGAGAGAGACTTTGGCTTCCGTGACCTCAAACACTGGTTGTCTCGGGAAGGCCAGAGCCTTCCTTCAGGAACAAGGACGTGCCCTTCCTCTCTTTGTAGGAAAACAAAAGTGCAAAAGGCTGGTGTGGATGCAGCACTTTGCGGATGGGTTCTCTTCAGGTTCTCTCAGGGTGGAGAGTTGTCTTTTATTCTCTACAGACAGTTTTCTAAATACTGTGTCTATAGGTTCAGGGCCTCTGACATGTGAGTAGGGCATTTGCTTTGAATAGCTCTCAAGGCTGTGTGTGTGTGTGTGTGTGTGTGTGTGTGTGTGTGTGTGTGTGTGTGTTACAGGCCAATGGGTGTGGGTGGGTGTAGGTGAGTGGGTATGGGTTAGTATGTATGCATGCACTCCATCAGCCCCAAGGCCTCAGATGACACCCATTATGATTCAGATTGAGAGATGGGAAATACAGAGATGTATGACAGTCAAACTTTAGGACAGTTGGCCAGGGGGCGGTTGAGTGTGGCCTGCAGACTGATTTGGTTTGATCTATACAAAGCGCTACATAATGGGGCTGGAGACACAGTGAGGTGAGTGAAGCTCTTGGCTTGCAAGTGTGAGGATGTGAGTTCCAATCCCCATAGGCCAGGTATAACAATGCGTGTACCGGAGAAATGACTCACTGGTTAAAGTACTTGCTGAGTATGCATGGGGACCAGAGATCAGTTCCCCAGCACCCACTTAAGCGCTGGGCACTGCTGCCTACACCTATAATAATACCTGTGCTCCAGATGGCCTCTGGCCATCACACATTCAGGTACCTACACACATAAGTGAACCTAAACACAGTTAAACACGGCTACATGAATGTGCACATTGCACAAACTTATTTTAAAACCTAAATAAACAACAATATGACCATATTAATAGTAATAAATCCGCATGGCCAGTCATTGACATCATAAGCGTGTGCATAAATATCACATTCCCATATTCTTTTGGAAAGTCCATAACTCCGCCCCATTAGTTTGATTTGTACATGGCAGGGTTTGCTGGAGTTGGGCTGTGGCCCCTTCCTTCCCACAGGGCAGGCGCCCAGTCATTCTCCTCAGCACCTGCTTTTTTGCATCTACCTTTTCTAGCGCCCCCTTGAGGCCACATATTACTAACCTTCTCCATTGTGATGTGTCACCCTCATAAAGAAAACGAGCTGGCTTTGGTGGTGGGGTGGCACAAGTTTGTAACTCCAGAGGCCAGAGCAGGAGAACCACACATTCTAAGCCTGCCTCAGTTGCAGAATAAGACCTTCTCTCCCAAAACCCCAATGTAAAAGGAAGGGGAAAGAAAAAAATGAATTGTCTCTTGTCAAAAGTGAGAAGACAGTAAAGAAATGTCCGTCAGACATCAGGAAAGCCACCTCTACGGCGTGAAGAATGCCTGCATTAAACAGGATAGGGAGACTTTGCCGTGCCTGCCGGCCACCCAGGTTCTCCCCTGCCCCAGTCTGGATGCTGTCCCAAGACAGTGTGGTGTGCATTAGTCTGTGACGTGGACTTGCTGGTGTTAGCTTCACATCAGTGTAATGCATCGTCAAACTCAAGGCAAGCTTTGGGAACCAGAGCCACAGCTTCGTCAGCTCAGGTCCCACAGTCTCAAGGAAGTCTGCTATCATGAGAGAAGCTTTCTCTGGACCCTTCCTCTGAGATCCTTACTCAGTGTGTCAACAGAAAGACCAATTTTTCATCTCTCCATTGACCCAAGATTTCCAGTCAAATACAAAGTCTATTTAAATTGCTGGATCCCACCTTCCAAAAGCTGGTGTTTCATCCATACACTTCCAGATCCTTCTCTATAATGTTTAAATTTATTGATTGATGATGGATTGATTGATTGATTGATTGATTGATTGATTGATTTATCCTAAGTGTGCTCATGTGTAGGTCAGAGCACAGCTTTTGGGAGTTAGTTCTCTTCTACCTTGTGGGTCCCAGGGATTGAACTCAGGTCATCAGGCATGATGACAAGTGCCTTTACCCACTGACTAAGCTCGCTGCCATCACCCACACACACAAACAGGACTTTCTAAACACAAGAACAACCTTAAGCCAGGTAGCAGGGGAAAAAATCCTAGGAGCTGAACGTCCGTAAACACAAAGCCATTACTAGTATTCTTTTACCACACTTATGAAGGCCTGAAGTTTCTGATTCATTTTGTACTGGATGTCAAACTAAACAACAGCTAGGAACACAATCTCCAATGAGTAAATCATGGCAGCTACTTGCCTTGAATTGACAAAACCCAGAAGCAGGCTGATGATTCGTGACTGTTGCCTTGTCTGGAAGTTGAACTCTGAAGAAGACCTGACGCCATAAGGCCTTGCAGGTCTCCCCTAGAAAGGCTTCACTGGGCAGGTCACCTGTGTGGGTGATCATGCTTGTTATATGTGAATAGGAAATGTCCCCTGTAGCCTCATGCACCGAGGACTTGGTTGCCAGCTCAAGGACATTTGGGAAGTGGTTGGATCCTGAAGACTGTGACCTGATAGATGAGTTACTGCCTCCACAGATATACAATGTGATGGCAGAATGGGGTAAGAGTAGGAGGTGGGGCTTACTGGAGAAAAGATGATGTCACCAGAGCCAGGCCATTCATGCTCTCTATGTGGGCTATCTTCCTTTATCTCCCCTCTCTGCCTCCTGATCATCTTGATAACCTATACCGCACATTTCTACCTTGGGGATGTTCTGCCCAAGTGCATGGCATTCAGTCAAGCAACCAGGACTGATTCCTCCATAAGCTAAATAAATCTTTCCTCCTTTAACTCTTTTTTGTCATTGGGATGATGAAAGTAACCAGTGCCCCTGGCTGTAAGCTCCCAGTGTCAAGCAAGGAACTTCCACTGAGCCCGAACAATTAGAGACTCAGGCTAAACATGCCCAGCATTGCCAAAGCTTACATTTACTCAAATAAATCCAAAATGTGATCTATTTTAGTGATGACCTCTGACTTCCCAATATCAATACAGAATGATTAATACTTCATGTTTTATTTGTAAGTTCTCCAAGCCAAGTCGGGTATTCATGTGAACTCAGAATTGACCCAAAGTTATTGCCTGGATACCTCTGATCTGGTTATGACTTCTTGTTTTTATTATTCATTTATTTTATGTATATGATTGTTTTACTTGCATATATATGTCTACCATATGCCCTCAGAGGCCAGAAGAGGGGATTAAGTCTCCTGGAACTGGGGTTATGGACATCTGTGAGATTTGGTGCTGGGAACCAAACCTGCTTCCTCTGCAAGAGCAGCAAGTGCTCTTAGCCACCAAGCTCTTTCCAACTCAATCATTTCTTATTTTTGAAAGAGACTGTGAAGTGATGCTCAGAAGGTAGTCAGGGACAGATATGGAGATCCCACCCACACAGCTTAGAAGGCTGAGGTGACTGAGACAGGGGCATCGGTTCCCTGTAAAATGAGCAACATCAGAAGCCCAGTCAAGGCCTTCCGATGAGTTTGCAGGAGTGTTCATTTTAACAGAAGCACCTGCTGACCCCTGCAACCAGAGCGACCAGTGTTAGCTAACTCCCATCCAGAGGTGGCTCTTAAGCTCTCCTATTTCTCCTGGAGGAAGGTTGTTTAGGGTAACAGTGGCAGAACAGATAACTACCGTGAGCCAGTGAACATTTTAGGGTGAAAAGCCCAGGGGGCATGTTCAGTATATATGGCATACACACTCACACTCGTGCTTGAAGACAGTGGGTCAGGAGGCCTTAGTACTACCTCTACTGAGCATGCTCTCTTGATGGGTACATCCCTCCACAGAGTGACCTCTGAAGGTCCAGCTCCATCGGTTAGCTTACTTTTGTTTGCTTTCCCTCCCGTGTCAGGGTTGCCCCGCCCACAGACCAGCCCGTTTTATTAATAAAGCTTTATTGGGACCTAGCAATGACCATCATTTTCATCTGGTCCATGGCTGCTGTCAAACTAAGACAACAGAGTTGGGCAACTGTGGCCTGCCCCGGCCAGCGGGGTCTCAACGGGGGCGACCCACCTGCGGGAGAGAATGACAGGGACCGGGAGACATGAAAGAAGACAGCAAGACAGTGTTCTGATCAAGCTGCAAATTTTATTCTCCTCAGCAAGGCTTATATAGCATGGGAGGGGGAGGGGGCAGGAAGGAGGGAAGGGGTGCACGACGTGCCGTACGTGCAGGTGAAGGGGGACGTGCAAGTCGTGAGGCTACAGGATGTTGTGCTAGGTGATAAGGTTACTAGTCAGGGCCCATTGTTCTGTTGCTATGCTACCTGACCTACCCGACCTGTTCTTTATCTTTGGGGGCATCTGGTTTAGGGCCTGTGGCTTTTTCTCTGGCCTAGCTACTACTTTTCCATGGTTCATGTTTGGTCCCTGACAGTAGCCAAGAACAAAAGATGCACAATGCCTAGTATTGCCTTTATGGTCCTTTAGAAATGGCATGCCAACTGTCTATCAGACGCTATAAGACAACCACGTGCCCCTGACATGTTGCACAGCACAACCAGTGTCTTGGGAAGGAGACTTGCAAAGTGATATTAAGAACCAGGAACCAAGATGATGATGGAAGATGAGAGCAAATTAGTCACCCAAGATCAAACTCGTAAGGTGTTCTTTCTCCATCTCAGGGGGAGAGCATGCGCCCAGTCCTGGGAATGTCATTTAGCAGGAATGTGGGATCCAGCACGATAGAATCCTCAGATTAATGAGCATCTATTAATCTGTATATTCAAAGGCAGCCTCCATTCTTTCCGGTGTTGGCAACTGTATTTAAAAATAAACACGCTGTGCCAAGTGTGGTGGTATTTGCCTTTAATCCCAGCACTCAGGAGGCAGAGGCAAAAGGATCTCTGTGACTTTTGAGGCTAGCCTGGTCTACCTAGTGAGTTCCAGACCAGCCAGGGATATGTAATGAAACCTTGGCTCAAAAGCACCAAGTACCTTAGGGCTGAGGAGATGGCTCGACCCCAGTCAGTATCTATCAAGCAAGCATGAGACCTGAGTTTGATTCCTAGCATCTACTTTAGGAAGCCAGGCAGTCCAGGCCTATCTGCAATATCAGTGTTGGAAGGGTGGGGACAGTCGGGTCTCAGGCACTCACTGCCCAAGCAGCACAGCTCAAACGGTGATCTCCAGGTTCAGCAAGAGACCTTGCCTCTACATAGAGAAACTTAGCGGAGTGGACAGGACTAGAGGAAGAAGCTAACTTTGGCCAATGGCTTCCACATGTGCATTCGTGGACAAGTGCATACACACATGAGCATGTAGGGCATACACACAGATTCTTTATAGACATGTACAGGGACCATCTACATGCAACATCTGCTTGTGGCACCTGTTTGCGACATCTTTGGGATTCAGAGTGGAGGTGTTTTTTACCTTCCTTGTCTGACCAGGTTATAGAATTATGAACACAGAACAGAGCTTTTGTGTCTGGGTTGTAACAGGAGGAATCTGGTTGTCAAAGGCTCATTGCTGGGTCTAGTTAAGTGCCAGCCCCTTCTGTGTGTGCCTGCAGACCGTACCAGCCACCTAAATCACTGCAATAATCATGGATAGGGAGAGACAGAAAGGTTAAAAGTACCCTCACAATCACTTGCTTTTTCGCCCCTCCTAAGCCTGTTGAAGAGCAATATCGTTCTGTAAAAACAATATGACCCCATTTCTAAAGCAATATTCATGCTAAGCCAGTCAGCTGTTAAATATACCCAGCAGTTTGCAT
This sequence comes from Peromyscus leucopus, assembly GCF_004664715.2. Classification (NCBI taxonomy): domain Eukaryota; kingdom Metazoa; phylum Chordata; class Mammalia; order Rodentia; family Cricetidae; genus Peromyscus; species Peromyscus leucopus. The sequence goes on from NC_051063.1 coordinate 1,694,361, forward strand.
TATGATGAAGCTAAGCCAGAATTTCAATTATTTTCTGGACACATTTAAAATTATAATACTTTACTGGCTTCTCGCTATAGTTCATCCAGATTACTCAAACCATCGTATCAATCTTTTGCAACTGCTAATGCCTTACAGATTCGTGAAGTTAGGCAAAATAAGAGAGTGACCAGGGTAATGACCTTCATGCAGGCAGTGGGCTTTGAGGCATCTCTGTCTCTATGCATCCCAATGGCTTATGATCAAATGCTAGCCTTTGCTACCTATGACATGTAGGCAACAAGAAATAAGAAATGGACTGTTCTCCTAGTTTCCAGGAAAATGCTTGACTTTGGGCTGATAATTCCAGTGGTCCATCCATCCCACAGATTTTACCTTGTCTGCCAAGTGACCTTTTAGAAGGCAGCTTTCACATACCCAAAGATGACATTGCTATTTTAACCCCACCTGGGACAAGCAACCCGTGAAAACCTCAACGTTTCCACCTATCACCACACGCAGCTTTCATGTGCATGCCTTGTCCCAGCCCAGAGGGGGAAAGCTGTGGAGATGATTCAGTGGGCAAAAGTGCTCGCCACACAGCCCCGATGACCTGAGCTGGGATCTCCAGAGTCTCTGTAAAAGTCAGACACCACGGGTGACACACCCTCTAGTCACCCCAGTGTCCCCCGAAAGGGAGGTAGCAGGGAGGGGAAGAGAGGAGACTCCCGAGTATGAGCCAGCTAGCCTGGCATGCACAGCAGTAAAAAACAAGGGGCCCCATCCCAAACAAACCAGAAAGCAAAAATCAGCACCTGAGGTTGTCCTCCAACTTCCACACAAATGCAGCAGAGGCACATGCATGCATGCATGCATGCGCGCGCGCGCGCACACACACACACACACACACACACACACACACACACACACAATTGAATGTTCTTTTAAGACAGTTCCGGTTAATCAGCAGGGATTTACCAATAGTCCCACCAGCCAGCTCTTGAGCTGTGGGTCTCCCGAATAAGGCGTGCTTCGTGAAGTCCCTCAGCACCTACAGGACCTTCGAATGCCCTCCAAAAAGTATGGGATATTGTGTGTGTGTGTGTGTGTGTGTGTGTGTGTGTGTGTGTGTGTGTGAAATGTGCCTTCGTCTGTGTATTACTGCCTGTCCATAGAAACATATTTTAAAAACATCTTTTATCTACTCAAGTTGCCTTTACAGTGATGAAATGAAGAGAAGAAAACAAGAAATTTGGTTTTTGATGATTTTCTCTTAATGCATTGAGTTGCATTGTCTAGCAAAAGAGCTGTTTAAATAGAAATTTGAGTCAACGAAAATGAAGTAAAATGAGGAAATCTTTTTTTCACCAAACAAGCCACAGGAGGCTAGTGGCATTTGGAAGGGACAGGTCAGACAGTTAACCCCTTCATCACCACACAAACTTCTAGGAAGTGTTGGCCTAAAGATTCCAGTTAAGTTGTAGAGTCTATGTGAGGGCTTTTTCTGTCATTTGTCTACCTGAAATTAATTCAGCCGTGGGAGGACTGGGTCCCCCGGTAGACTCAAGATCATTTCAGCATGAATGACTGGTTCATCTTTCAAAGCCATCTAAATGTTACATAATTGCCTGGGCTGCCCAGTGAATTCCAGGATAGCATAAGCTCCGGACAGGCACTGTCTCAAAAGGCCAATATAAAGCTGGGCGTAGTGCCGCACACCTGGAATCTCAGTCCTCTGGAAGCAGAGGCAGCAGGATGGCTACAAGTTCAAGGCTATATAGCAAATTCCAGGACAGCCAAGGCTACATGGAAATACTTTGTGTGTGTGTGTGTGTGTGTGTGTGTGTGTGTGTGTGTGTGTGTGTGTGTTGAATATACTGGAGAAAGCCCATCTCAAAAGAAAACATACTCTAAAGTTTATCTCCTGTGCTCCTAGAACTTTCTTATTATGAAAAAAAGCATAGGAATTAAAAAGCATAGGAATTAAAAAAAAAAAAAAAAAAACTAGGGCCCTTCTGGAGGAAGGCGGAAGGCAAGTGGTTGTGGAGGTTCCGGGTGATGGAATTGTTCTATCCGTGACTGTCACGACAGGCATGGGAAGCTACATATGGGGTAAAATTGTGGAGTAGACTAAATGCTTGTTCACATACTTAGGCAGGGCTGGTGAAATCTGGATAGGTTGGCAGACGGTATCAAGTCCATTTCTGGCTGTGATTTTACCTCTGGTCAACATGCAAGATGCTGCCCTTGAGGGCAACTGGGCAAATGGTACCCAGGTTCTCTCTGCATCCGTTTCTTAAAGCCATGTGAGATTCGACAACCATCTCAAGAGAAAAAGTTTAAAAATACATATGACAAGCACGTCACATCCAAAGTGTTTTGAATATAATTTCTTAGGATAAAGCAAAAGGAACAAATGCCATGATAATCCATTATTCAAAGGAAAAATGTTAAATTAGAATACTAACAGGGATGTGCTTATGAAAGCAGATCGTGGGATGGTACGGAAGAAACCTAAGGGTGGGAGATTCTGCCATTGTGATTAGGAAGACAGCCTCTGGGGTGAGGCAGAGGCAGCCAGGACCAAGTCACAACAGCCAGCAGAGTGCATCTTGGACAGGTTATCTCAGACCTCAGTTTTCCTGTCCACAAAATAGGAATAACAATTGCAGCTTTCATGCTGTCTGAAGCCATGATGGAATGTATTTAGAATGCTAATGCATTCTCTATGGATGGTATTATTGCTGGAATTTGTGTACCTGGTTTTATAAAAAACTGAAGAGAGTAAATTATTTACACGGTGTCTTAAATGTGGGTCATTGTGTTAGTTACTTCTGTGTAGCCATGACAAAAATACTAGAGAAACAGTAGCTTGATGGGAGGAATCATTTGTCTGAGCTCAATTTTGGAGGTTGTCATCTGCCGTGGTGGGACCGGGGCAAAGCTAAGCATCCCCTCTCCTGGCTGCCAGGCATGAAAGAGAGGAACAGGGGCCTGAGACCAGTGTACATCTCAAAGACATGGCCTCAGATGCCCTCAGGATTCCTCCAGTAGTACACTCCACCTCCACCACCTTCCAAAATAGTGCCGCCAGCTGGGGACCAAGCTTTTAACACACAAGCAGGGATGGAGTGGGCATTCCATGTTCGAACCATAATAGTCACCAAGCTCTCACAGGATGGCATCAGAGAATAAATACATGGCTTTTGTGGTGGCACCCAACTCTGCAGATGAAGGCAAGAGTAAGCCAACAGATGGGCTGCGTTCTAATGCAATTTTGTTGCCAGGCCGTAGGTCTGACTTGGCCTGTGAGTCACCAGTTGCCAATCCCTGGATCACATTTCTTTCTTCTTCCGACTTTGGCAGTCAGGACAGACACTGAAGGCCACCCCATTTGCTTTCTCTTGCCCTCATCTGTCTGCTCACCTTCTCCCATGCTTAGAGACCATCCCATCAGGAAGCCAACCTGAGGTTAAGTCGGAATACATTTGCTAATTGTCCCACAGCATGTACTTTTATTGACGGGACCCCTTCACAGCTCTCCTGGGCCTTGTACATAGTAGGCTTTCAATAAATATTGAGTGATGGATTGATTGACCCATTAGCAAAGAGAGCTGAATACTGATGGGAGTTAACTGAAACTGGAAGACCAGTGCATCTGGTGACCTCACCCTAGTGCTGGGAGAAAAGAGGATTCACATCCATGCAGACACACACTGATTCAACATTGCAGGGACTGCAAGTGTCATATTAACCATTATACCATTTAACCCTTCTGGACCTCACAGCACCATTGGGGGATGGGAGACTCTTTAGAGCTTGGCTTTGACAGCCAAGCCAATGGGAACTCAGAGAAATAAGCAGCTCCCCTAAAGTTGTATGACATGTGACCTGGCAGGTATAAGACTTCAACTCACTTGTCCCACTTCCAAACACAAGATTGTTCATGTTGTTGCAATGGCCACCAGAGAAATGTGTAACAAAGGGGAGTGTGCCCTGATTGCTACTGCAGTGATGTTTCAACTCTGAACTGTAACGGGAAGAGAGAATATGGTCAGACATTTGGTTCTATGTTATTCAGGCTAGAAGGGAAACTTTTCCTTTATTGCACTTACATCCAAGTGTATGAGAGTCTCTAAAACCATGACATGGAATAAAAATATGGAGATGTCATAAAGAATGAATACACACGTATTTGATAGAGCATATGCAGACTCCTATATACTCTGGGGAAGGCTCCCGGCCTATGTGAAACTCACTTCTTTGGGTTGGGCCATAAAGTGTTAATAGATTTGAATCTGTTGCCTTTGGACAGGGCACTGCAGGCTGGTCCAGTTCCCAGGACTCACGGGCCTTTCTGATTCCACCTATGCAGCTGAACCCAGCAAAACAACCTGGGGCACTTGCTCACTCTCTCTCTTTGTGTCTCTCTGTCTGCTGTCTGTCTGTGTCTCTCTCTCTCTTTCTCCTTTCCTCTCTCCCTTCTTCCCTCCCTCCCTCTGCTTGCTTCCTTCTCCCCACCACCTTAACGTCTAACTACATCCTTACCAGTCCTGAAGTAGCTTTCTCTCCTGCTCTTCCCACACCCTCTATATCCAGCATACAAAAGCCAACAAACAAATCAAACAAAACTAATCCTGCCCAGACTTTGCCCTTCAGGTGTTAGTTATCTGTTCCTGCCTGGATGTTTTTCTCTTATTTTTAACTTTGGGGCTGGTAGAACATTTGCCTAACATACTCTAGGCCCTGGTTTCAATAATAAAATAATAGATAGATAGGTAGGTAGATAGATAGATAGATAGATAGATAGATAGATAGATAGATAGATAGATAGATAGATAAGTAAATTATGTTTTCTCTAAAGTGGGGTGTGTTCTTCTTGCTTCCTCCCCAAATCCTCCCCCTTTTCTCCTCAGCAGATGAGGAGAGCGGTGTTTTCACACCACCACTGCCAGCATCTAGACAGGCACATGCGTACACCACACCCACACAATCTTTAGATGCTAGTGAGCCCAGAGGTCATGAGGACTTTGGGGCTAGGTCTAAGGCTTAGGTCAGCTTTGCCCCGTTCTGACAATAATTTGGGGTAATGGCCCCTTATCTATAAAGAAAGATACCTTAAACACTTCCCCTGCACAGTTCTTACAAAGGTCAAATGTCGGGCCCATAAGCAAAACTCCTCTCGTGGCGTTATGCATGCATTCTGTGAGCAGGGGCTGCTACTGTCATGAAATGTACGTCCACTCCGTCAGTGTACAGGTATAGATTCAACTGTCCTCCTGAGCCTGTGGTTGGTAGTCGTGGCAAATCCTTTTTCTGCAAAGGACTCGGCCTTGTGAGTTATGTTTAGAAGCATTTTGACAGATGTGGACCAAGTCAGTGAGCACCTGACCACTTAGGGCATTGGATTAACAAAGGTGTTGTGATTATTTAATATTTAATTATTAATAGTTGCTTTAAAATGGAATTTGGAAATCTCAGCAGTGCTGACATTGGGGTCTAGAGAACTCTTTCTTGTTGGGACTCCCTAAGTATGCTTGGAAGGATGATCCATTTTCTCCCTCACCTCTCTCCACTAGATCCAAGCAACATCCACTAATCACCATTCTGAGCTTATCTGAGACAAAGATGCTTATAGAGACAGAGACAGCCACGTGTCTTCTGGGAGGCATCTGAGACCAACCTCCAATGTGAAATTATATAAACACTAGGGTGGTTTTCTCAGAATTGAAGCTTCAAGAGTTAGGAAAATGGGGGCCACAGGTTTATATATCAGCGTAGAAAATGCAATTTGCTTTGTATGCAGAACTTTCTGCTCCAACAAAGGACTTTGGAAAAGAAAGCGCTGATCTCACACCAGCTTATTGAATAACGTTTTTGCAAGCTCCAAGCTTCCCCAAAGAAAAGCCAGGCATCCAGTTGTATAGAATCGGGGTTACCAGCGCATTCCCAGGAAACACTTCAAAGTGTTGTTTTAACATCAAAACAAACAAGGGTCAGCAAGTCTCCCTTGCAGCCTCTGTCTATTTATAATTATATTTTATATAAACATATTTTGTAATTGTGGCAAAGGCTTCATGGGCACACAGTGGCAAGCATTCTTCAAAACTGTCTTTAATTATTCATTTAGCTCTGCTATATTTTATATTCCTTTTCATAAATGTTAATCTTTATTATTGCCTTCCTGAAGGGGAGCGGGAGGGGGAGGAGAGCACATACTCACACAACGGTCACACCTGCTATTAAACAGCCTATCAGCGACATGGATGAAGGTGGCGAGTGGTTTAATTGTCTCCTGTCTGCAGTTTTATATGGTTTCTATCAAACTGAAGGGTAATTTTTTTTCGGGTGCTGCTTATTTTAAATGTACAAAACCCTTGTGTGTAACTCCATTAGCTGCCCTACAGCATTGCAATCTAGAGTTTCCCCGGGGCTCTTGTGAAATATTGATGGAACCCTTGCTTTTGTGGCTTCCTGTGCTACACTAAACATTTGTCTGATGTTAGCTGAGCTTGAATGGATCTGTTCAGACCTGGATCAGCAGTGACTTCAAAGGGAGCAAGACTGTAGCAATATTTCTCCTTATTTTTTTTTTCTTGCTCTCCTTCCTATTTTTTTTTCCGTTTTCCATATTTTTAACAAATTGAAGTTTTGAAGCTTTACCATTATACTTGTTTTCTAAAAATACATTTGAAAAAAAGTTGAAATCACAGAGTCCCAGGGTACCAAGCAAACCACGAATATTTATAACGATGAATGTTTGTTAGGCTCAGTTGCATGTGTTGCTTTAGGTAGTTTGATGCAGGAATAGTATTGTCTGGCAACATGGATATACATACATGTGGCATGCACATGTACACACACAGGGTTGGGGAGGAGCATGGTTTTTTATAACTGCATGTTTCTGGAGCTCAGATGCATAAGACTCTTCTAGCCAACATCCACGAACAAGTGAGAAAATTCACCTCAGACACACCTGCCTCCAGCTGTTGCTGCTGAACTTCACAACAACACTTGAGACCAGCAGGACGAGAGTTCATACTTGTCCATCTTCTCTGCTCAGTATTAGTCACTCCAGAGTCACAGGCAACTTGGCAACAGTGAGCCTCCAGACAAACATCTCACAACATAGTTTTGTTGTTTGCACACAATGTGGACACACATGTTTGTGTGGGTGCATATGTATGCCTGTGTGTTAGAGGTTTGTATGGGGGGGGGTCTTCCCTGATCACCCTTCACTTTATTTCCTGAGGCAGGGTATCTCACTGAACTTGGAGTTCGATGTTTTGACTACTTTAGCTAATTAGTTGCTTCTGTAGATCCCCTGTCTCTGCGTCCAGGGCACTGGGATTGCATTCAGGCTGCCACCTCCCCTTCTGGGGATCTAAACTCCTGTCCTGTTGAGTGGCAAACATGCATCCTCTGAACCATCTGCTCAGCCCAGCACAACACCACCTCCATACTGGCCTTCCAGCAGTGACCCACACTCAGGAGTGCGAGTACCATTGGTGTCCTTGCTTTAAGGAGCAGGAAACAGAGCAACAACATACTGAAGCATGAAACCTTTGGGGACCAGCAAAAAGGGCTTGACCCTGGTGGTGACATGGCTTTGTAAATTTTGTCTATAGGGGCTCCTCACTAAACTGTAAAAAGCAATTCCCAGAATGACTTCAGTGACTTCCCTCCCAGGTCCCCAGCATACAGACACACACAGATGACCTTTGCCCTGGGATTTCCCTGGCCACTGACTTCATGCTTGCAGCCAGCGAACAAGGCAGAGTCGGCACGACCCCCTGGATGACAGACAGGCCTCACCTGCTTCACATTGTCATCATTTTAATTAGTTCACCTGCAACTTTCTAATCTCCACGAGGTTGGAACAGCCAAGTCTCCCGTTTTTTGTGCTTGTGGGGCCCAGCATGGGACACACAGCAAGCCTTTGGCTTTTCAAATGAAATGCTTCATTGTTTAATTAAGTGGCTAGACACACACACACACACACACACACACACACACACACACACACACACACTTCTCTGAGAGCAGCTCTATTTTCCATAGTTCTGCTTTACAATCTGAATGGAGGAGATGGGAATGGGGCTCCCAGAATAGGATCCTAATGAAGAAAAGTTACACCCCACTTTGTTCTGCCCCATCCCACCGAAACCCTAGGAGAATACACGCTGTCCCCTCATACACTTATCTAAGGATGAGCTCTCCAGGCTTGCTGGCAGTAACTGCATGCACATCCCACATGCAGTGGGGCATTATAGAGACCAGAGGACAGTGGGGGAAAAGCACCCCTCGAGCTGCATGCTTCCCCAACTGCATGTCTTCGTGCATTATTTGTGGAATCGGAGTTTTATTTCCCTCTCTCCCTCCGTTCTCTCTGTCTCTCTCTCTCTGTCTCTCTGTCTCTCTCTCTCTCTCTCTCTCTCTCTCTCTCTCTATCTCTATCTCTATCTCTATCTCTATCTCTATCTCTTTCATCTATCCACACTTGTGAAATGCTTGTGAAGTAGCCTCTAGGAAGTGGCTGCATCTGCACTCAGCGTAAACAGGAGTGATCCCCACTGGAAGGGTGTCCTGTGTCCTCTCTGGGTAGCACAGAGAATATAAATAATGGCCATATGCGTGGGAAAGCAGCAAGAAAGAGAACAGAGCGTGCTGTCCTCGGCAAAAAAGGCTGAAAAGGACCAGCCATGGCGGCCTCACCTGTAATCCCAGCACCGGAAAGACTGGGACAGGGGGATCTGGAGCTGTAGGCTAGCCTGAACTACATGAGGAGATCCTGCCTCCACAAATAACAACAAAACAGACTGAAAGGAGAGGAACTGGCGTCAAGGACAGGAAGAGGGATGCTATCAATCAAAGAAAAGGTAGCTGTGACGTGAAGTGTGCCCATTATCCCAGTACTGAGGAGGCCGAAGCAGAAATATGGGATGTTCAGGATCACTCTTAGCTACATAGTGAGTTCAGGGTCAGCCTAGGCTACATAGGTCCCTAACTCAATCAGAAAAGAAAAAAAAAGTACTTTTAAATTCCTCAGACAGCCACGGAGCTTAAAAGTTAATTGCCCGAAGTAAATCCTGGGCGTGAAAGCCGACTTTTACACACTTTTTGAGTGCAAAGAAGCTGGCCAGTTTGTCTCCTGCCTTTTGGTCCCTTGAGGGAAGAAGAGTTGTCGCAGGGACGCCAACTTCAGCTCGTCTCTGCTGTCAGTGGATGTGGGGCGGAAAGAGGCAATGTCCCACAGCTCCAGGCCCGCCCTTGTCTGACGGCTGTTTATACTCCGCTAAAACGGCATAAACAGTTGAGGGGACATCATTCACGCAGTGACGGCACTCCTGACATCCCGCATACACAAATCACCAGGTGCCTGCCTAACTAGCTTCACTTGTACATCAATCCAGGCGCCCGTCAGGGACGATCTACAGAAAAGTGATTTGGCTTCAGCTAGCCACAGATGGAGTAGATTGTGGAAGAGCTTATCTTCTGGATGTCTACAGAGCCAGCACTGGGGCCTTGAGGTGGTCACGCCAAGGGACGGCCTTACTTCACACAGGTTGTGGTGGGAACTTAAGATCTGGGGACCAGGCCCAGGGAGTCTGTCAAGGAGCCTGAAGAAAAGCACAATACTCTGAGAGGGAGGCGGCATGGACATGCTTTCAGCCACAGGACACAATTTTATTGAGCACTTTTTAATGCCTGGCAGAAGTCCCCGCTTGTAGTCTTTTTTTATTATTATTTCATATGCATTGCCTCTTAACCACTGAGCCATCTCTCCAGTCCCCCCACCCCCCCCCCGTACTCTTAAGAAGTCCTGAAGCCAAGCATGGTTGTTCATGTCTGTACTCCCAGTGCTTAGAAGGCCGAGGAAGGTGAGCTGCAGTGAGCTCCAGGTCCATCTGTTCTACGTTGTGGGTTCCAGGTCAACCTGAGCTACAGAGTGAGACCTTGACTCAAAATAAATATACAAATAATAAAAACAGAGAGACTCCAGCCCGTAAGAGAAAGGAGAGCTGGTAGACAGCCCTCTGTCAAACTCTGCCAGGTGATGTAATGTAATACACGCTGACTTGGGACTGACTTCTCAGACGAGGCATTGAAGGCCCTGCCATCTGAAAGTCCTGCCGAATTCAGCCAGAACAGCAGTGTTCACTTAAATACTGACTTAGCCAGACACTGTGTGTGCCTCAGCACAAGAGTACAGTCATCTAATGGGCACTCTCTCTATGGCAAGCATTTTTACCTTTTTTCAGCCACTCAACAATTATTGTACTTTATCTCATCTAAAAGGCCATTCAGTGAGCTGTGGTACTTGCATTCCAAACCACGAAAAAAGAAAAACACTCCTAATTAAACCATGACATGCTGTTCTCCTCTTATCACTGAGAATTTATTTCATACTTACTGAGAGAGTCTTTTAAATGTATTTCTTAAAAGATCTTTATTATGTAGTGTTTATATAAAACAGAAAGATAAGCAAAATAAATTAGTTAAGGCATTCTGGAAATTGCTTCCAACTGGCCCCTGGCAGCCATTTTAAGATATCATTGATTATATGATTTACTTTAATTTCTGGGATGTGGAAATCTGAAAGGAATGTCTTTAAATAAGTGAAATGATGTTTTGGAAGTGTATGCTGTATTCTGGGCTCTCTGGGTGAAAAATGTTACCACAGCCACACCTCACACTCCAGTCCCTCCCTTGTAAACAGCAGAGTCAAGAGTAACACATCCAACTGTCTGATGGGTAGGACGGGTCATGCTCATTGTTGGTGGTGTCACCTAAAAGACAAACCTCTGGGTGTTTCCAGGGAGTTTACTGAAGAAGGAAGGCCCATCCTGAATATGGGTGGTATCACTAAGGGCTAGGGTCCCAGACTGAAGAGAAAAGGAGAGAGGGAGCTGAGGACCAGTGTTCGTCTCTCTCTGCGTCCTGACTGCAGGTGACCTCACGGTCTCACTACCACAACTTCCCCACCATGTTGGAGTGGTCCTCCAAACTGTGAGCCAACACAAGCCCTTCAGTTGGGCAAAGTTGCTTTTTGATGGGCAGTGGTCATAGCAACGACCAACGCCACTAATACAATAGCCACTTTGATGGGCATCCCCAGAGCAATATCCTGTGAATCTAGAATAGAGGGAATCCTGACCTAGCACAGGAAAAGCCTCCAGGGAGATCTTCATGCCAAAACTAGAAAGGAGACAGAGAAGCAGAAAAACAAACAGAAAACGTCAACACCTGTAGTGCTTGCTCATTAAACCCTCTCTGGCCAGGTTGAGTCACTGTTTGAAAGGTTCCCACCTCACGGAGGCAGGGAGTGAGATGTGGAGGAGAGGAGGTTCTTGTCTAAGAGTACACAGCTCGCTCGCAGCAAAGGTAAAGTTTTGTCATCTCAAATGAAAAGTAGTTCTACTTATTCAAGTAGGCAGGCTTAGTTCTTGCTGTAGTGTGGTGGTGGTGGAGGAGGGTCGGGGGCTCCAGTATAAAATCCAGGCAACATCAAGTGTTTTAGTACAGAGAAATGATTCACATCATAAACATCCCATGTCCACATGGGATGCATCAGAATTTTCTCCCAAAAAATTAAAAAGTTATTAAATGTCTGGCTTAAGGAGCTCTAGTAAATACATTTAATAACCCTGGTTACATATCATTTATATCCAGGAACTACTGCTGGGAACAAAACCCTGGGGAAGGGAGGGCACTTCCATCCTAAAAGCACCCTTACAGACACACCCAGAGGTGTGTCTCCTTGGTGATTTTAAAATACCATGTCTACTTTTATACCTAAAGTTTCCATGGCCTACTCTTATGATTCTAACATTTCCGGGTCGTGGAGAGACACATCCTCATGTCAGGGAATGTGGGGGAGCAAAGGAGCTCTCCTCTGGACACACAGAGACAGAAAGGGAAGGGGAAAGAGGACAAGGTACCTCTTCCCAGCATGTGTGACCTACTTCCTCCAACTAGACCCACCTCCCAATGACGCCATCATACAATGGATTCATAAAGGAATCCATCCCTCAATTAGTCCAGACCCCTCAAGACCATTTGTTTCCCAGTACCCCTGTCAACACATGTGAAGGGCATTCCATATTTAAGTCATAACATGGAGGCCATGGTAGAAATGTAGGAAGCCGTATTTGTTCCAGGGATCTACTTCCAATCAGAGAACAGGATATGCATGCAAATCTGTAGCCTTCCAAGAAAATTCTGAACAAATATCTTTGTTTCTTTTCTTGTTGCTACGATAAGATACTCTGACAAATGCAACTGAAGGGGCTAGAGTTGGACTGAAGAGATGGCTCGGGGTTAAGAGCACTTGCTGTCCTTTCAGAGGACCACAGTCAGAGTCTCAGCATCCACATCAGGTGGCCCACAAATGCCTGTAGCTCTAGGGGGATCTGATGCCTCTGACCTTTAAGGGCACCTACACAATTAAGAATAATAACAATGAATTGGAAAGGGGACATGGAGGATTTATTCTGGTTCACAGTTCCAGGTTACAATCCATCATGGTGAGGAAGACAGCCAGAGCCTAAGGCAATTGGTCACATTATATGAACAGTAAGGAAGCACAGATAAGTTCATGCACAGAAACGAGTGCTCAGATCTGTTTCTATTCCTACACAATTCAGGATCCACTGCTCAGGGGTGGTTGGATTTTTCCACTAATCACATATGCCCACAGACTAACCTAATTTAGACAATCCCTCATCGAGACTCACTTTTCAGGTGATTCTAAAGTGTGTCAAATTGATAATCAAAACTAATCACCATTGATAAACTCCATTCACTTTATGGAGTCTAAGGTGCCCAAGGATTCATTGAGAATTCACTGAGTCATTCAATGAATATACTGGAGCACATATCACGTGTCACGAGCATGTGCTCCTGTGTATTACTGAGCCCAATAGACAAAAAGTCCCACTGTTTGGAGCACACGAAGAAGGAAAAATATCATTGACAATAGACTTAGTAAAGAGGCCGCATCTACAACATGTGAGAAGCTGGTAAGCGTGATGGGTAAAGAGAGACACAGCAGTCTCAGGGAACCAAGGGCCCCTAAAGAAAGAGTGTTACCATGATGAATGGGGTGACAAGAGTGACATTCACTGGAAATTATGTTCAAGCCGACTAGGAGGAAAAGGCAAGGTACAGAAAGAACAGACCAAGTGAAACCTAATGAAGATGTGCCCTGCCTGTCGAAGAAAGAACTGGGAGGCCAATTTGGTCAAGATTAAAAAAAAAAAAAAAAAAAGTCCAAGGAGGGAGCAGACCAGCTAAGTCACACACATAGGAATCTGAGAACCCTACTGAGAAAACTATAAATAACTGTGGTTAAATTGAGTTAACTTTACCGATTAATGGGTCTCACTATGACATTTCCATACAGTCATATATACCCTTTGGTGGTATCAACCCTCCCTGAACCTCTTAAACAGTGACTTAATATCCATAACACATAATGATCTTAAGGCAAGGGCAAGTGATCCAATCAACAGATAGATGAATAGAGGACACATAGCCACTAAGTAAAGAAAGGAATGCTCACCAACATGATCCCCCAAGGAAATGCAGATCAAAACTAAGCTGAGATTGTAGAGAATCAATCTTGCCATTGTCAGAATGGCTATTAGCCAGACAGCCAAAAGCTGACGGAGGCTGGTGAGGATGTGGAGGGACAGGAACACTTCCACATGGTTGATGATACTGTAAATTCATCTGACCACTCTGAGATGAACATGGAGGGTTCTCCAACAAGGAGCACTTTAATTCTGGCTTTCTAAACTTTGAGTGAGATGGATGTCACTGGAGAATCTTGAGCAGGAACATGTCACCTGTGGGCCAAGAGTGTTAAGAAGTGATTATATGGAAGAGCACAGGGCAAGACTGGTTAAGGAAATGTAACTCCAGTTAGGAAGGGAGAGTGACCTGCAGTATGGTAGAGAACTAAGTTGACAATGATTCACCACCTATTTCAAAACAGGTAGAAGAGAGGACATTGGACATTCCCAACACACACACACACACACACACACACACACACACACACACACACAAAATGATAAATGTTGGAGGTTATGGGCTGCCAGTTATCATGTTTTGCTCATCACATGTTGTCCATATATAGATGTGTGTGTGTGTTAAATGGCTCATCACACTTAATATATATGCAATAAATACATATGTCTTCAAATTTAAAGTCCTACTGTACAAAATAAACAACCAGCTGTGAGTATCAAGGGTGTGGCCAGCATCTGGATGAGCTGAAGAGGACAGGAGGAGCTGAGGAAACAGCTCTCCCTTTCCACTGCATTCCAGAACTTACAAACTCAGCAGAGGGTGCTGATGGGAAGATGCTCGGCTTTGGGTCTGTGCGCCTGCCTCCCACCCTGACCCTGCCCACTTCTTCTACACAGCTGTGTGCATCTCTTCTGTTGGCCTCAAGTCCCCCATTTTGAAGTGGAGGCAAGCTCAGTGTGGTGGTGCACTCCTGGAACCCCAGCACTCAGGAGGCCGAGACAGGAGGATGAGCCCAGGGCCAGCCTAGCTAGGAACTGAGAGCCTGACACACACACACACACACACACACACACACACACACACACACACACACATGTCAGACACAGTAAGTGCTTAAAGAAGCTGAAAGGAATCCCTTCCTTCTTGTTCCCTGACAACAGGAGAGAATTCATGAGAGGCAAATTCTATTCTAGAAGCCATTCATATCTAATATTGTTTAAGTTGGTTTGCTTAAGTAATTAATTCAGATCTGGGACTGTGTTGGTGAGATGCCCAGGATTTCAGTGACTGGCTTAGGTGAACATGAAAGATCTTTATGGATGAAAGATAAAATAAAAGCTGGTCTGCTCCAGCTCGTGGTGCCGTGAAGCATATGAGTTCATTCTCAATTGGTAAAATCAGTCAGATTGGTCAGTCATATGAATGGCACAGGCAGATCGCACTGATTCACATATAGCTATTTCCAACATATTCTTGCTCAACAGCACTGACAAGTGCCAGGTTCACCAGCATAGAAGAGAGCTGAGGAGAACTGGTTGGTAAAAGGCCCAACCTACCCCTTGGCGCCTCTCTCTCTCTCTCTCTCTCTCTCTCTCTCTCTCTCTCTCTCTCTCTCTCCCATCTTCCTACAAATATTATCACTCCATCCTTTATGGATGAAGGAGCCTCCATTCTGTGTGTCCTCACTGTCTTTACACAGTCCTCTGTTGTTGGGCAACTGTGAGCTACTGCAGTGAATGGATGTCCAAGGATGGCTGTGGTGTGCTCATGGGGAATCCTTCTGGTAAAAACCCAAGAGCAGCAGAGCAGGTTATATGGAAGAGATTTCTAGGTTTTTCAGAACTTCATGAGTTCACTGAGTGTTTTCAGAGGAACCATTATTTTGCTTTGAAGATTTTTTTTTTTGAAGATTTCTTTCTTTATTTAATTTTTTATGTGTACAGTGTTCTGTCTGCATGTATGCCTTCAGGCCAGATGAGGGCACCAGATCTCATTATGGATGGTTGTGAGCCAACATGTGGTTGCTGGGAATTGAACTCAGGACCTCTGGAAGAGCTGCTAGTGCTCTTAACCTCTGAGCCATCTCTCCAGCCTGAAGATTTATTTTTATTGTGTGTATGAATATCTGCTTGCATAGATGTGTGCATGTCACAGGAGTGCCTGGTGCCCTCAGAAGCCAGAAGAAAGCATTGGACTCCTAGAACTGGAGTTATGGATGGTTGAGAGCTGTTGTGTGGGTGCTGGGGACCAAACCAGGTACCCGCAAAGACAGCAATTGCCCACTTACCCTCTGAGCCATCTCTCCAGACCCTGAACCATTGCATTTATTATGCTTGCTGATATCTGGCCTTCCTTATCTTTAGAGCGGTCCATCTGGCCCTGTTTTCCCATAAGTGCTACTTCATTTATATGTGTTTTTACAAAATGCAACCTTTGTCCATGAGCATTCATTGTATGGGAACAGAAGCACACTCACCTGCCTCCACAGTGCACAGTCACACTCACCTGCCTCCACAGTGCACACAGTCACACTCACCTGCCTCCACACTGCACACAGTCACACTCACCTGCCTCCACAGTGCACACAGTCACACTCACCTGCCTCCACAGTGCACAGTCACACTCACCTGCCTCCGTGGGACAAGGCATTACAGAGCAGGGCACAGTGGGAAGGAATGGATGCTGGAACGCTGACTCTGGGCACAGCTGGGCAGGACATTGGCCCTGGATGCAGTAAGCTCCCTTCAAAGCTGAACTCTACCAGATTCTGGGTCTGTGGTCATTGGAAATTTAACTTCTGGAAAACTAGAATTTCTCATCCTTGAAACTAGAACACTGGAGTTCTGTGAGGATACAAAAACAAAAAAAAGTCTAAGGCACTGATCAAGCAGTACTTTTAGAACATGGTCCACACAAGCCAACAGGACTCTAATGAAGTCACATGATCTAGGCCATCCTCATAGCAGCACAGGGTCAGACAGGGGTCTCAAAATCTAGACCTCTACCTGGTTTCAAGAGAACAGTTAGCCCATGTATCTGAATCACACCGGCTGAGCAATGGCAGAAACCTCCAAACCAAAATGAGAACACGTAGCTCTCTGGTCTCCACTCCCCACACTGGGTCAGTTCATTAGGACAAGATACTATCGAGCAGACACAGATGCCTCCCTGGGAGAAGGGTCTTTCCTATGCATACAACAAGTGCAGCTGAGGTAGAGCTGAACCCTCGTCTGGGGAAGGCGAGCTCATTTGTAAGTGGCTTGTTAAGACGTGCATCATTTTCCTGATCGGTGGTTGCGAGGCTGCAACTTTGAGGACTAATGTGATCCATCATGTTATTATATATTTAGGGGCTTTTGGAAAATACTGTTATTTACTCAACCGACTGCGTACATAGACTATTTAAAGCAGATTTTTGACCCAGTAGACTGCACCAGCTCCATCCATCGTCTCAATGAGCATGTGGGGACTCTTAAATATGCAGATTATTGACACAGTAGACTCTGAGCTCGGCAAATGTGCTCTAGACATTGAAGTCATGGGGGATGATATGTCTCTCCAAAGCATTCTCAATGCAGACCGGCGAATGCAGCCAAGCTCTGTGGCTGAGGTACCTGTAGAGGGAGGAGACTCTGGAACAAGGATTCTGATCTCTAGAAATGGGACTTTCTTCTAAGTATTACTTGGTTCTGCTTGTTTGTGTCTTTCAATATAGAACATGTCAATACCTCTACTGCGTTTCTGGCCATGCTTCAGAGCTTCAGGTTGATGTTTTCTTCTGTGAAGCAGGGTCTTATGAAACCCAGTCTGGCCTTCAACTCTATGTAGATGAGGCTGACCTTGAACTCCTGACCTCGTTGCTTCTACCTCCCAAGCATCAGGAATATAGGCACTGAAAGAATTTTGTTTTATTCTCCCAGGCTAAGAATTTATTCTGGGAACTGGAGAGGTGGCTCAGTAGCTAAGAGCACTTGTTAGCCTCGCACCAGACCTACGTGGGTTTAACACTCAGCACCCACATAGTATCTCACAATCTTCTGGAACGTCAGCTCTGATGCCCTCTTCTGACCTTTCCGGGCACCAGGCACATGTGTGTACTTATACACATAAAATAAATAAATCTAAAAGGAATTTTGAAAATCATTTATTCAGTTTACATTCATACAAATTCAGGTTCTTAACTCACGATGAGTGTTGCTCATCAGAGAGTGGGTGGGTCTTTGATGGCAAGAAACGCATCATTGTTGGAGACTGTATTAGTTTTCTTGTTGCTTTGACAAAACGCCTGGTGAAGGCAGTTTAAGAAAGGAAGAGTTTGTTTTGGCCCATGGTGTGAGGATACAATCTGTCATGATGGCAAGAGCCTGAGGCAGTTGGTCACATGGCGTCCGCAGTCAGGAAGCAAAGAGAGATGAACGCTGGTGCTCAGTTGACTTTCTTCTTAGGACCCCATCCTAAGGAGTGGCACTAGCCAAATCTGGGCTTGGTTTTCCCTCCTAAATTAACTAATCTAGACAATCCCTCACAGACAAGCCTGGAGATTTGTTTCCATGGTGATTATGAATCCCATCCAGCTGACAATCACAATTAGGGCCTGG
Organism: Peromyscus leucopus; assembly: GCF_004664715.2. Taxonomy (NCBI): domain Eukaryota; kingdom Metazoa; phylum Chordata; class Mammalia; order Rodentia; family Cricetidae; genus Peromyscus; species Peromyscus leucopus. The sequence goes on from NC_051063.1 coordinate 1,712,474, forward strand.
AACTTGAGAGGAAGCAGGGACCATGTTGGAAGGAGTGTCGCTCAGAAAGGGGTGGGGCCTGTATCTCTGTGAGGATTGGGGAAGGGGGAGAGAATCATCTGCATGATGGCTTGTCAGGCAAATCCACATTAATCACGATCTAGCTCTGAGTCATGAGATCAGATTCACAAGAGTCTGGTAGGTCAAGCTGGGGCACATGCTTATGTTTTAAAAGCAGGAAGGGAGAAGGGAAAGAAAGAAATGGGGAAGTATTCATTTTGTCTCAATATTTTCAGTCTTTTAAATGAATCATCAGGCTGGGTGTGGTGGTGCACACCTTTAGTCACAGCACCTAAGAAGCAGAGGCAGGCAGTTCTCTCCGAGTTCAAGGCCGGCCTGATCTGCATAGTGAGTTCCAAGACAGCCAGGACTACATAAAGAGTCCCTGGCTCAACCCTCCCCCGCAAAAAAAAAATAAAAAAATGAATCATCAGATATTTATCAGATATATTATAAGTGTTTTGTTCAGAGACCATCCAATGTCGTGAAGTTCCATTCCATTAAACTCCCAGAGACTGGACTCTACATGCCGTGGGCTTTTTCCCAGTGAACCTGCATGAGAGTAGGTTTATACAGGCAGCCCTGGTGATGTCACTCAAAATTCAGCTGCAAGCCTTTGGAAAGTGTGAGCTGGGCATAGTCACCCAGACACCGCCTCATCTCCCTCACCTCTGGGATCTAACTCCAGACTCACAGAAACTGAGAGCCTGGTGGTGGTCACCAGAATCTAGGGAGAGTAGTGAGGTGACTGCGAATAAGGAGAGACGGGGGGACAGTGCAGCCTTGACCAAGGAGTCCGTTCTGGTGTTGTGTTGTGCAGCAGGAGAGCGCAGTTAACAGAAATGTGATTGCAGAACACCCGAGACAGGATTTCAAGTGTCCTCTTCATAAGGAAATGAAAAATGCTAAAAGGACTGGGGATAGTAATTCCTGGTTTGATTACTATAAAACGTATCTCTCTGTATGGAAATAACCCATGTATCTCTAGTAAGTATATACATACATATATATGTACTATTATATGCAAGATGTTATCCACAGCCAGGAGTGAGGGAAGGTGCCCTTGCAATGTTAGGGCACAGTGAGGGTGCTGTGCACGGATTTGTTAAAACTGTGAAAGGAGCATCCGGACAAGAGGGTGCACGTGTGACGAGCTCTTTTAGCTGGTTACTTCCTTCGTCGCCGTGACACGGTACCTGACGATAGCATCTTAAGGAGGGAGAAGTTGATTTCAGCTCTTGGTTTGAAGAGTCACAGTCATACTGGTGAGGACGGCCTGGGCAGGAGTGTGAGGGGGCTGGCCCAGTTACATGTGTAGGCAGGAGGCAGAGGGGGGTGTTGTTACTCGGCTTGCCTATCTTTTTCACATTTTCTCTTGGTTTTTTTTAGTCTTTTGTGTGTGTGTATGTGTGTGTGTATATGTGTGTGTCTGTGTATGTGTGTCTGTGTGTGTCTGTATGTGTCTGTGTGTGATGTGCATGTGAGAATGGAGTGTACATGTGTTACAGTGAACATATGGAGGTTAGAGGTGTCAGTCCTCACCTTCTTTTTTTGAGGCAGGGTCCCCTTTGGCGTTGCTGTTTGCTGAATACACCAGCTAGCCCACACACTTCTTGGCATCCTCCTGCTTCTGGTTTCTATCTCGCTGTGGCACTGGTGGGATTAAAGTCACACACTGCTGTGTCTGTCTTTACACTCTGGAGATTCGAACTCAGGTCCTCGTCCTTGCACAGCAAGCACTTTCCCTAGTGACCCACCTCCCCACCCCCCACCCTTCCTGCCCCTCTAGTCCTGGGCCCCAGCCAGTGGATACTGCTTCCTGCGTTCAGAGCCCCTCAGTTAACCTCTCTGGAAATACCTTCACAGATGCATACAGGTTGTGTTTCTATGGTGATTCTAAATTCTATCAAATTGACAGAGAAGATGAACCAGCACACAGGCCATGTGCTGTGTCCCTCAGTTAAGCCACCAGTGGTGTCCTCCCCAGGGCCCTCTCCTGGAGAAGGGCCAGTACCACAAAAGGGAATGTCAGCTCCCTGACCTATGACCTCTCCTATTGGACTGTGCCCTTTAGAAGTCAGGGCAGAGAAGGGAGGACAGGCTTTGAAAAGAATATTCTCAAAGTACTTTTCACCCGAACCTGAAGGGTCTAAAGACCCTGCTGGACATCCCTTTCAATGATTCAGAGAGACAAGGGGGCTGTCCATCTCTCAGAATTTGGGAAATCAGTCCATCCAGCTGCCCAGTGTGGATCCATCCCTGGATTCTGCTGCCTGTGTTACGTAAATTGCCTCATTTGAAAGCTAAACCTAGTTAATTAAGCGCTAAACTCAGTCAGGATTTATTTGGCATAGTTACCAGAGCTGTTAAAACTTCCCTTCCATTACTAACTCTTTGTTTCCTTCTTGTCTTGTAAAAAATATTCAGTCAGATAAGGGCGTTTAAACAAATTCTGAAGAAATGGATTAAGAATAATGCTAGATTAGGGTTTTTTGTTGTTGTTGTTGTTTTTTTTGTTTGTTTGTTTGTTTTTTGTTTTTTCTGCCGTAACTTGAGAGAGTAAATACCTACTGAGAAACTTAGCCTCAGCAGCACTGCTTTTCATAGCTGGATTTCTGTTCCTGTCACTATGACAGGGAGACACATGTGAGACTGTGCCCCACAGAACCTAAATATCAGGACTGCTTTCAGTCAGGAAGCAAGCAGCCTGGATGTGGGGTGCTCCCTGACACTGAAGACGCCCAGGTATCTGCTAATCATCTTCTTGGGGACTGATGCAAGATGAAAGTCCTGAGAGCCTGAACTCGTTGCTCTCCCTGGTCCTTACATTTAATCCCACGTTCAATGAGAGGAATGCAGGGCTGTTTCCAAATGGGTGGGATGGGAAGGAATTCCATTTGGGTGGGCTGCTCTCGATGACCACTAGTGAAGAATGCAGCATGAAAAGGAAGGGTCGGAAGGTCTCCTCTCAGAGTCATGCGTGGCAGGATCAAAGAGTCCCCAAGCCAGCACAGCCTTCCCTGTCCTCGGACTTGGCAACACTCCCCAAAGCGCCTTTTCACCTTGGATTTCTATGACTCGGGAGACAGCAAATACTCCTCACCGAAACACAAGAACCTGCCAGCTCCCTGACAACACCAATTTAGCTTCTGGGAGGCAACGCTGGACTTTCTTCTCTCTTTCTTTCTTCCTTAATGGGAAGTGGTCACAGCCACGAACTTAGCAAAAGATGTGGGTTAAAGTTTGTCCGTTCTTGGCTAATGCAGTTAGACGTTTTCGAGAAAAGGCAACGAGAAGCGATCATTATCCATTATCTGCATGAAATATTTCAGAGAAAGAAGTGGTGTTTGCCAAAAAATAAGAAGACGAAGAAGAGAAGAGCTGTTTGACTTCAGGCCAGGCAAGAGGGAAACAGGATCACCTTCACATTCTGTAGGATGCTGTGTGAGCGACGTTATTTCAAGTAAACTGGAAAAAGCCAGAAGTACAGATGGTACTGGCTCCCCATCCCTTCTGAAGGTCATTCTGGACAATAAGCTGGTGTCTCTTTCCTTGGCACAAAAAAAGATAGGATCCTTCTATTCTTGAAAAGAATGATGGGTGGGTGCATGTGTGTGTGCATTTATACAGCCTTGTGTGGGAGAATGTATAGGAGATAAGTAATGCTATTCTGCCGCAAACAGTTGTTCCAGCTTCAAAGTCAAAGCCTGTGGTTCTCCATTGAATAAGGAAGCATCCATCCTGTTGCAATTTCTCTGCCCCTGTTTTCTTTCACATTTTCTCCCCCAGTTCCTGATTGATGGCCCTCTCCATGTTGAGGATATTCTAAGGATAATGATTTCTAAACTGGAAGCACCAGAAAGCTTCCGAAGTGGCTCCCTTCTCCATGAATATTTTCTCACTCTGCTTTTTTAAATTGTCACTAAGACGCATCCCAATAATAATGCATGCTGGCCTGAAACCTGAGGTAGCAGAATATAAAGTATTTTTTTTTCTCGGAGACCTTCTGCTTCAAGCGTTTGTCACATCTCTCGATGCGGAGCCCGAGGCTCTGAGCAGAGACCTTTTTCTCTTGGATAGCAGGCCGATTTATTTCTTGAGGATTGCAGACATTATCATTATGGGTAACGATCTAATAACTTGCTGCTCTGCATTTGAGCTTCACTTCTACAGAAGTTCCCTGCACTATCCCACTGGTGCCTTATACAAATGACTTCGTATTAAATAGCAAGCCCCACCCTGGAGGAGGCTCTGTTCGTATTTACACACCAACAAAGCTGCCTCATAGTGAATGCAAATGCCATGTGAGTGCCGTCGCTTTGGGATAAGATTTCAGGATAACAGAAAAATGTAGAAGACAACTGATTTCAGCTATCTGTAGGTCAAGTTGAAGATCAGGATTCTCAGTTCTTATAGTGTCTAGTGTGGGGCTGGGAGATTGGAGAAAGTACTATATCTTGAGTATTTTATATGCTTTCTGGGATGAGATACCCTGGCCACCTTACAAACTACACCCTACTATTATTCCTGTTATTGGTGAAGATGTCATCCCTTTGAAAATATCAACACCGGGTGGTGGTGGCATACGCCTTTAATCCCAGCACTCAGGAGGCAGAGACTGACGGATCTTTGTGAGTTCGAGGCCAGCCTGGGCTACAGAGTGAGTTCCAGGACAGGCTCCAAAGCTACACAGAGAAACCCTGTCTCGAAAAACCAAAAAAAAAAAAAAAAAAAAAAAGAAAGAAAGAAAGAAAGACAGAAAAGAAGAGAAAAGAAAAGAAAAGATCAGCACTTTCCCCAGGATCACGTAAGCAAGACGTGGCAGACCTGAACTACAATCAGCCTGGTCCAAGACTGTGCGCCCTTTCACCTGTCCCTTCCTGGACTAGTCTTTCCTGGTCCTTCCTGGGCCTGGGATGGGGCCTGGGGCCTCACGCATGCTAAGCATGCTCTACACTGAGCCTCATCCCAGCTCTCTTTTTACTTTTTATTCAGAGACAGGTTTCTCTAACTTTCCCGTGCTAGCCTTGAATTCACTCTGCAGCTCGTGCTCATCTTCAATGCAAGATCATTCTGCCTCAGCCTTCCAAACAGTTGTGATTACAGGGCCCAGCTTAATAAGCCTTATGTAAGTGATTCTGTGTCTCTTGCCCAGTGTTCCTTGGCAGTGTCCTCTGGCAGCAAGCATTTATGTGTGAATCATTCAACCTTTCCCAAAGCTGGTTCCCACACATCCTTAAGATCTCTACACTGGTGTGGAGACCAGTATTCTGACTATTTCTCAGCTTAGACATTTACATAGTAGAGTCTTGATCATAGAATGCCCTGGAGATAGTCTGAAATGATCCTCATCCTGCAGGTTTTGAGGCAAGCCTAACAGTCTGTATGTCTACTGATGCTGACACAGGGAACGTACTCTGAACTGTGAGAGATCACAGCACATTGGGTCCCTGCTGCTTCTTTGCCCTAAAAAAAAAAAAATAACCTAGAGTCAGGCAGGCTTGGAGTGAGACTGACAGGTAAGGAAACTGGTCAGAAAGTTGGGGAGATGAAGCAGCCCAGGTCTTCCACCTCAGTCTCTCCTGCTCTCCACTCCACATTCAAGGATTGTAAATGAGTGAACCCAGACAGCCTGGTTTCAGCTCTATAGGTGACCAGAACAAAATGCCTAGGGAAGATAGCTCAGTTGGTAATGAACTTCCCTTGCAAGTGTGAGGACTTGAGTTTGGTGATAGATAGATAGATAGATAGATAGATAGATAGATAGATAGATAATAGATAGATAGATGATAGATGACACATAGATAGATGATAGATAGATGGATGATAGATAGATGATAAATAGATAGATGATAGATAGATAGATAGATAGATAGATAGATAGATAGATAGATAGATAAATGATACAGAGTTACATAGATAGATAGATAGATGATAAATAATATATAGATATGATAATGATAGATAGATAGATAGATACATACATACATACATACATACATACATAAATACATACATACATAGACAGATAGATGAATAAATACATAGACAAATAAATAAATAAATGGATAGATAGGTAGATAGATAATTAAATAAATAAATAAAAGCCAGGTGTAGTGGTCCACACTTGGAACCTCAGCATCAGAGAGGCAGAGACAGGCTCACTGGCTGGCCAGCCTAGGGAAATTAGTAATCCCCAAGCCAATGAGAGATGATGTCTAAGCAATGACACCTGAGGTTGATGACATCTTCATATTCACCCGTGCATACAAATAAAGCCTAGGAACTCTTGGCCGTGTGCGAGAGCCTGAGTAGACAGTATGCTTCTCAACATGGCTCAAACTGTACAGCCCCTCAGCGTCTCTCTGTCCAGCCAAATGTCTGCTCCTATTCATCCTTGTGTGTCAGGATTGTTCCTTTTTCCATGTGGCCTACTTTCCCCACTTAGTTACCTGCATTCTTGCAGGGATGTGTGACCTCCCTGTGACCTCTCTCTCCCCATTCTGATGCACTGCATCTGTCAGTAACCCATCTCTTCCCTCTCCTTGGCTTTGGGAAGATCTGCCGGGACAGCAGTCCCTCTGAAACTCACCCAAAGCATCTTGGCTGTGGTAGCAGAGAATAAATATTTTTTTTTTCCAAATGAATAAACAAGGGAAGCATGATGGGCTGGCTAAGGGTCCACTTCCCTGGTGTTAGTCATTTTGGCTAGTGATGAAAATGTGGAGAAAGTCACAATGTACCATGAGAAAACAGGTTCACAGTCTGAAGGCTGGGATGATGGGCCAGGAAGGTACTTCGCATAAATATCCACCCATAACAACACATACCCCATCTGATAGGCATCCATCATGCATGTGAGTTGCTGTAATTCACTGATTAGTTTCCAGGAGAGAGGGTGAGAGAGAGAGAGAGAGAGAGAGAGAATCAGAAAGTTTCTCATTTGTTTCCGCAAAGGTCTTGCGGTCTCAGGATGAGCCTCGCCAGGACTGCACCCCTCTCTCTGCAGTGCTCTCTCAAACAAAGAACTCTACTTGTTTGGTTCTGAGATTCAGATCCAGGAATGAATAAAACCCCACTTTCCCTTTGAGACAGGGTCTCACTATGTAGCCTTGAACTCACAGAGACCCACCTGTCTCTGCTCCCCAAGTGCTGGGATTAAAGGCATATATCACCAAACCTGGGTAAAAGTCACACAAAATAAGACACGGGGCACCCTGCTCTATGGCTTTCCTCCTTATTCCCTTGAGACGGGGTCTCTCAGTGAACCCAGAGCTAGCCTGGCAACCCCACAGTTCTGCCTCCATTTCCCCATAGCGTTAGGGTGACGGGCACACAAGGCCATGTCTGGCGTTTTACAAGAGTGCTGAGGATTTGAACTCAGGTCTTCATACAACAGGCACTCTTCTCCACTGAGCCATCTCCCCAGTTCCACGAACCCTCCTCTTTCAAGGAGTGTGTCTAAGTCACAATTACATGTACCATTGGGGAGGCTCTCTGTGCCTTGAGTGACAGCATGATTGCTGAAAATATCCCTGCTTCCAGAGGTGTCTGAACTTGGATAACTCCTCTAGACTGCAGACAGGCTAAGCCCGATCTTCTAGGACCTGGGTTCTGTGTGCATATCATCTGAGGTGGCAGAGAGTCCTGCAGCCCCTAGCTTCCCCTCATCCTGAAAGAAAAAGCAGATGGGCCCTCCACCCTTCCTCTAGAGGCCCTAGCTCTGGGCTTGGCCACCATCTAAAAGTAGCTCAGATTCCTTGCACACGCGATCCTCTAACTCTCCACTCAGCCTGGCAGCAGGAGTACCACTAATCATGTCTACACTAACAGTCTGCACACCACACTCACCAAACATGACACAGTGGCCTCACCATGTGTCACCTATCAGCGTACCGACTAGGTACCTGGTGTGGAATTGTCCCACCTCTCACATACAGAGAGAGGACTCTTTATGTGACTTTAAGCTGTCACTTAGTGGGACAGACTGGCAAAATGATCATGCCACAGTCAGATGTGTTGTTAAATGAGATCCTGGTCAAATCCTGATTTGCTTTTGAAAATCTGGCTTCCTAAGCTTTACAGTTTTTCTCTGGTTAAAAACTTTGTTTCACCTCCTGTGCCATTTTAAAAATTGTCAGTGTTTTAATCCATGAATTTATTTTTCAAGGCAGCCCTAGAAATGTACTGTAGCAAAGGTCTGATACCTAACATGAGATAACCTGTGAGTTATTTTTGTACATAAACAATTTTTACTGGAGATTTTTAGAACAACCAAAGTAGTCACTTATTTAAAAAGCAGTAGTTCCCTTTTTATTTTTTTAACTTTTAAGATAAGAGAAAATTTCTGAAAACTTAAGGGTTTATTTCTAAATTTACCCACATACTGTTAAAGTAGAAAGAATTCAGTAGATGATCCCCCTCAGATCTATGGAGCACACACACTGAACTGCAATGGAGTTTATCTTCATATGTTAGAGGCAAAATTAGCCCACGGCGTCAGACGGCCTGTGTGTGAATCGTTTTTGAAGCAGGCTGTTCACCCTAAGAGTCTAATTGCTCACGTTCTGCAGTCGTGGTGTCTATTCTTAATCTTCATGCTGAAGTCCAAATCCACACGGCACAAAGTTAGCCAACAAGAAAGCCGGTGGCTCCGTTAGCCGGGACCCACGGTTCCTGGTGTGCTCTTGTCTGCCCGAATAAACTCATAAAGGTGGTTGTGACTCACACCTGAGCGATTTGGAAGGGATGATCGCTGCTCGAGCGAGAGCCAGCCCTATTGCTGAGTAGCCTGAGGTTGCAGAAAAAATAATGTTCTCGCTGTCTGATCTAGTCATCCAATCCTTCCTTCATTCAAACATTTGTGGACAAGATGTGATCATGCCGGAGTGGGACTTGCTGAGAAGAGAAGCAGAGTTTGTGAGGTGGATTGTTGGGGCAGATATTTTAATTCCATGTTCAATGGGAGCCCCCAAGCAATCAGTAGACTGGAGAAAAGGACCATTGTTAGTACAGTGCTGTGGGATGTCTAAGACGTGGGCTCTGATTGAATTTACAGAAAGAAGGGAACCTGGCCGGGAAAAATACCTTTTTGAGAAAGGGCCTTGGCCAAAAGCAGAGAGAACGAACTCCTAGGAGGTGAAATCTGTGACTGCAGAGAACGGGTTACTTGTCAGTTTCATCTTGCTCCTTAGACACACAGGGCAGGGAGGGTGTGGCTACTCAAGGCTAGAGCTGAGAGGCACACAGACACCAGATCCTCCTGGCTCCTAGAGTCAGTCCTAAGAGTTTGCATTTCACTTTAAGTGTACCAAAGCCATTGCCAGAGTTAAAGTGGGAACTTCCTGGCCTGGCTCATTTTGCATAGAATGTGCTAGAAACAGAGCCAGCGAACACCTGTCATTCCAGAACACCAGAAGCTGAGATAAGAGAATTGCAAGTTCAAAGCCAGTCTGGGTTATATACAGAGAATCTGTCTAAAACTGAAGAACGTTCTAGGAGGCTGGGATAAATAGGAGTGAGGAGGCCATCATTCTATCCTAGAGGACGGTAGGGCAGCCCTATCTGAGCAGAGGGAAGCCTGGCAGAGAAATGTTCTCCAAGCCCAGCACTGAGACAAAGAATTAAGAGGGTTGGTTCATTTGCTCACTGTCCTGTGGATGTGAGGTTTCTCTTGGCCAGATTCAAACAACGGTAACACTCGAAATTATAAAATTGGTGGAATTAGAAAATTAGTTTGATCTTCAAGCCAAAAATCCACAAAAGGGTTCTACAGAGTGCTACTCTCCCCTCCCCTCTCACCACCACCTTGGCATAATTGTGATCGTTCCTTTTGCTAAGCAAGTGTTCATAAGAATGAATTTGCCACTCATCTGCTTATAGCCAGATTCACACATGATGCCAACTCATTAAACAATTCACCGATGGCGAGAGAGACAGATCCTCATTATGCACCCCAGTCACCCAAATTCTGGCTGCCTTTCCTTGCTCACCTCCACTGCCGATAGCAAACAAAATCACTTGGATCAAGTGAACAATTTTAAATGTTTAATATTAAAATGTGGTTTCGAGAAACTCCTTGGAACCCTCAGCCATTGTTAAGACACACTCCCTTTGACAGGTGTGCCGGCACATTTTTTTTATGAGGCTTTTCAACGTGTTATTTTATCGGGTGCATGAGATTTAGTCTATTCTGCGGAGGCAAACAGACAAAAAGGGTCTCTCAGCACGAGTTACTCTGCTGTAAAGGTTATAGTAAACATGTCAATGCCTAATTAAGCAGAAAATTTTATCTGTATTGTGGGGGAGGAGTGTGCTGTCTCCGACTTTTCTTCTGGGGAATCCATTTAGAAGGACAAAGTAGATTGTGAGGTTGAATGGGTCCGGGAAGCTCAGCACCAAATGTCAGCAGAAAAAAGGAAAAATGGGAAGAAGCACTACTTCCTGTCCCTTGCTGGAAAATGACTGTATTTGTTGGCAGGTGTGTGTGTGTTTGTGTGTGTGTGTGTGTGTGTGTATGTGTGACATATATGTTGTGTGTATTATATATTATATATATTATGTTGTGTGTATTATAGATATTTATATGTTGTGTGTTATATGTATTCAAATGGTGTGTATGTATGTGAGTGTGTATACATGCTTTTCTTTCTCTCTGTGACCACACTACCCATAAGCATGGTGACAATATGTTATAGCCTGGAGCAGTCATGGGTAATATTGTTTACTTGGTGTTTGTCCCAGAGTCATAACAGCCATTTCCTTTTCAAAAGTGTCTGTATTTATTTCATAAAGTTTGCCTGATTTCACCCACAAACGTGAAATTATTTCACCAAGAGTGGTGGCTCATGCCTACATTACCAGCACTGAGGCAGGGGGATTGTGAGAATTCACAGCCAGCTTGGGACTACAAAGAGACACTCCAAAGAAACAGCAACAGCAATGTGGCCTATCTGATGGCTAAAATATATCTGATTTTTGAAGTATCTTCCATGTCTCAGGAAACTTTTCTCTTTTTATTAAGAAATTAAGAACTTTCTCCATGAACATAATAGTGTAACACCTCTTAAAACCTCGTAAGTTAGTCGTGGCAGAAGAGAGGAGGAGGGTCTGGTCTGATACAGGCATTCGGTTGTTTCAAAATGCAGTTTTCTTGCAAGAAGTGGCCACTTATTAATGGTTGCTTGGCTGGATTGGATAGTTTTCCTTTCCTCCAATCAATTTTTGGCACTAGAGACCAGCAACACCAATTTAATGAAAAATCTGCTTGTCAGCTTGCTGGGAAGCAAAAAAACACCTCACCAATAACAATAAAACAATGAACACAACCATAAAACTTGTGGCCAGACTGAACTTTTACATTTTATCTTGTTTTATGGACTCCTGCCCTCAAAGCCATGGGCCCTTGTCTCAGCCTTCCCACAATCCTCTCTAGCTGTTAGAGATCGACCAAATTTCACTGCTGCCCTGGGAAGATTTTCTTACTCATTAAGTTGTCCGTAGAAAGAAAGGAGAGCGTCCTGCACAAGACAATGAATGCTTTCAACAGACAGAGTGAGTTTTGTGGGGACCCTCAGGATCTGCAATGTTCTTTATGTTTAAGCCTCAGTTTCCAGAACTACCTATAAAATAAATAAATAACAGTACTTACTGTGTGTGGATATTAGATAAAAATGAAAGGACGTGCTTGGAGGCTGGAAAGATGGCTCAGTGGTCACTGCGTAAGCGTGAGGACCAGTGTTTGGAGAAGCAGTACTGCATACAAGCCAGGCAGACCTAACAGCCTGCCTGTCATCCCAGCACTCAGGAGGCAGATACAGGGGAACCACAGAGAAAGCTGGTGAGAGGAACCAGCTGAATGAGCCAGCTCTAGGCTCGTGTGAGAGACCCTGCCTCCGTACATAAGGAGGAAAAGTTCTGAGGAGGACAGCAGCATTAATCTCGAACCTCCACACAGAGCTGCACACATGCCCACACACATGTGAACATGTATGCACACATCAAAATGCATTTGCAGTGATTTACTTGGGTGCTGGGGGAGAATAATTTCTCAATTAAAATTCTTCATCTTCACCAATAGCAACAGCTTTGATAGCCCTGACTACAGCTTCCTTCTTCCTGACCCCCTTGTCTTTGAACTCTCTCTGCTGGCCATGAGTGCAGGGATACCTCCCTTCCAAGCTTTAGTTCTGGTGGAGGAAAGAACAGAAGCTGGGCTAGGGCTTTTGTTTTGTTTTTTTCCCTGCCATCAAGAGGGAGAGCGATGTTTATGAGGAAAACATTACATTAAGATCATGCTAACCTTGCGGATTTGAAGCTGGGTCTCTTTTGCATGGGGACATCTTTGGTTGCATTTTACCCACATGACTCTAAAAGGCCAGGTGGAGAAAATGAACGCACGGGCATAAACAGTCACATTCCCCATCGGCACTGATGGATATTTGTCCATTAATTCTCCTTTGCGCCCGCTCTCTCATGCCTTCATTTTCCCTATGCAATTACTGGCCCTCGGTCCTTTCAGAGGAGGGAAAGCATTCATTCCCCAATAGCATTTTGCATCCACAAATCAACTATATAATTGGCATCTCATGACGGGTACCCACAAATCACGGTGCGTTTGAAATTACAGGAACAAGATCGAGAGAGTATTTTTAGCCGTGTCTGGAAAGGTCTTCATAAACCCGCGTGAGAATAATAGACTAGACCCCAAATCTCGCATTCTAACACCATCCCCATTATTTTAAAATCATTGTATTTGCTGAGCTTACATAATTTTTCAGCCTTTGGTGGGGGATTGTATTTGCATACTCCATGGCCTCTCTCCCAGCAACTCTCTATAAATAAAAAACGTTACAACAGAAAGACTCAGGCCATCAAAGATACAGTGACTATGCCTCCAGGTTCCTATTTAGATACCTCTATAGCAATACCCCCAAGTGTCTTGGGACACTTTGCCATTGATGTGCTAAGGGCCAAGCTAACTTTCTGATGAGCCAACATTCTCCTGTACTGTGATGCTAATAGGATTCGTGTTTCAGTCTAGATTTCCTGAAAGCCATACAAATGAATTTAGCCACTGCCTCATTGTAGGAATATCAGAATGATATTTGATCCCTAAATTGTTAACTTGTGATCGTCATCACTCATAGAGACTTATGTCTTTGCCGAGTTAAAATGAAACAGCCAATGGATGGCACGATAAACATCATTTGGGACCTGGTGATGTACTCAGTTTTCATAGTGCTCACCTAGCATGCTTAAAAACTGGCTTCCATCCACAGCACCATTTAACTGAATGCTTGTAATCCCAGCACTGGGGAGTTAGAGGCAAGAGGATCAAAAGTTCATGTCCCGCAACATAGCAAATTTGAGGCCAGCCTGGGCTACATGAGACCCTGCCCCCAAATAAAAATACATCATCTGTCTTTTCTCCTGTCTCTGTTGCTTGCAGTTGGTAAAAGCATAGATTAAATTGCTCTTCAGTTCAGCCTGGGGAAGCAGCAACATGGGGACGGACTGTGTGAGCCATTATGTTGAGTCCATCTCTCTGTATCTCTTGCAGGCTATGCCCAGGAGGAAGTGCTGAAGGAAGAGGAGGAAATAAAGGAGGAAGAGGAGGAGGAGGAAGACAGTGGTTCGGTGGCTCACCAACCGGGCAGCAACGATGCTGGCACAGATGAGGAACTAGAAACAGTCCCGGAGCAGAAAGGCTACTTCAGCTGCCAGAACTCTCCAGGGAGCCACCTGTCCAATCAGGACGCAGAAAACGAATCTCTTCTGAGCGATGCCAGCGACCAGGTGTCCGACATCAAGAGCATCTGTGGCCGAGATGCCTCGGACAAGAAAGCAAATGCTCACCCCAAGCTTCCAAGTGAACCCCATAACTGCATGGATAAAATGACAGCCGTCTATGCCAACATCCTGTCAGATTCCTACTGGTCAGGCCTGGGCCTCGGCTTCAAATTATCCAACAGCGAGAGACGGAATTGTGACACCCGCAACAGCAGCAACAAGAATGATTTCGATTGGCACCAGGACGCCCTGTCCAAAAGCCTCCAGCAGAACTTGCCCTCCCGGTCTGTCTCGAAGCCCAGCCTGTTCAGCTCGGTGCAGCTGTACCGGCAGAGCAGTAAGATGTGTGGTTCGGTGTTCACCGGGGCCAGCAGGTTCCGCTGCAGGCAGTGCAGTGCAGCCTACGACACCCTGGTGGAGCTGACCGTGCACATGAATGAGACGGGCCACTACCAAGACGACAACCGCAAAAAAGATAAGCTCAGACCCACAAGCTACTCAAAGCCCCGGAAAAGGGCCTTCCAAGACATGGACAAAGAGGATGCTCAAAAGGTCCTGAAATGTATGTTTTGCGGCGACTCCTTCGATTCCCTGCAAGATTTGAGCGTCCACATGATAAAGACAAAACATTACCAAAAAGTGCCTTTGAAGGAACCGGTACCAACCATTTCCTCTAAAATGGTCACACCAGCCAAGAAGCGTGTTTTCGATGTCAACAGGCCTTGCTCCCCGGACTCCACCACAGGGTCACTTGCAGATTCATTTTCTTCCCAGAAAAATGCCAACCTGCAGCTGCCCTCCAACAGCCGCTACGGCTACCAAAACGGAGCCAGCTACACCTGGCAGTTCGAGGCCTGCAAGTCCCAGATCTTAAAGTGCATGGAGTGTGGCAGTTCTCATGACACCTTGCAGCAACTCACCACCCACATGATGGTCACAGGTCACTTTCTCAAAGTCACCAGCTCTGCCTCCAAGAAAGGAAAGCAGCTGGTGTTGGACCCGCTGGCTGTGGAGAAAATGCAGTCTCTGTCTGAGACTCCAAGCAGTGATTCTCTGGCCCCTAAGCCATCAAGTAACTCTGCCTCTGACTGTACAGCCTCCACCACTGAATCAAAGAAAGAGAGCAAGAAGGAGAAGGCAGAGGAGATCAATGAAGAAGACCAAGGCATGAAAAGCGAGGAATATGAAGACCCTCTACAGAAACCTCTTGACCCTACCATAAAATACCAGTATCTGAGAGAGGAGGACTTGGAAGATGGCTCAAAGGGTGGTGGGGACATTTTAAAGTCACTGGAAAACACAGTAACCACAGCCATCAACAAGGCCCAAAATGGTGCTCCCAGCTGGAGCGCATACCCAAGTATCCATGCAGCCTACCAGCTGTCAGAGGGTGCCAAGCCACCCATGGCCATGGGCTCCCAGATACTACAAATCAGACCCAACCTCGCCAACAAGCTGAGGCCGATTGCCCCCAAGTGGAAAGTCATGCCGCTTGGCCCTGTGCCCACAAACCTGGCCCTGTACGCTCAAGTTAAGAAGGAGACGGAAGACAGAGATGAAGTGGTGAAGGAGTGTGGGAAGGAAAGTCCCCGCGAAGAGGCCACATCTTTCAGCCAGTCTGAGGGGGAGCCTTTCTCCAAAATCGAACCACCTGCAGAATCCAGAAAGGCGGAGCCCTGTCCACTGAAGGAGGAAGAGAAACTGCTCAAGGAGAAACCAGAGCCGTTAGAACCCGTGTCCTCTATGAGCAACGGATGTGCACCGGCTAACCACAGCCCGGCCCTGCCTTGCATCAACCCACTCAGCGCCCTGCAGTCGGTCCTGAACAACCACCTGGGCAAAGCTACGGAGCCCTTGCGCTCACCTTCCTGCTCCAGCCCCAACTCAAGCACAATCTCCATGTTCCACAAGTCCAGTCTCAGCGTGGTGGACAAGCCGGTCATAAGCCCCACCTCCACTAGGCCGGCCAGTGTGTCCCGACACTACCTGTTTGAGAACAGCGACCAGCCCATTGACCTGACCAAGTCCAAAAGCAAGAGAGCCGAGTCCTCGCAAGCACAATCCTGCACGTCCCCACCTCAGAAGCATGCTCTGTGTGACATTGCCGATATGGTCAAGGTGCTCCCCAAAGCCACCACCCCAAAGCCAGCTGCTTCCTCGAGGGTCCCGCCTATGAAGCTGGAAATGGATGTCAGGCGCTTTGAGGATGTTTCCGGCGAAGTCTCAACTTTGCACAAAAGAAAAGGCAGGCAGTCCAACTGGAACCCCCAGCACCTTCTCATCCTGCAAGCTCAGTTTGCCTCGAGCCTCTTCCAGACATCAGAGGGCAAATATCTGCTCTCTGACCTGGGCCCACAAGAGCGGATGCAAATCTCGAAGTTCACAGGACTCTCAATGACCACAATCAGCCACTGGCTGGCCAATGTCAAGTACCAACTTAGGAAAACAGGTGGGACAAAATTCCTGAAAAACATGGACAAAGGGCACCCCATCTTTTACTGCAGTGACTGTGCGTCCCAGTTCAGAACCCCTTCTACTTACATCAGCCACTTAGAGTCTCACCTGGGCTTCCAAATGAAGGACATGACCCGGATGGCAGCTGACCAGCCAAGCAAGGCGGAGCAGGAGATTTCCCGGGTGTCGTCGGCTCAGAGGTCTCCGGAAACAATAGCTGGAGAAGAGGACACAGACTCTAAATTCAAGTGTAAGTTGTGCAGTCGGACATTTGTGAGCAAACACGCAGTAAAACTCCACCTAAGCAAAACGCACAGCAAGTCACCCGAACACCACTCTCAGTTTGTAACAGACGTGGATGAAGAATAGTTCTGCAGGTATGGGTTTGCTCCCAGGTGATGGTGGCCATGGCCTTGTGAGGAGCATGTTCAAAGGAGATGGTTCTGCTTAGAGGCAGAGGGTGTCTCCCGAGGCCACGCAAGACTGTAGCTTGCTGGTATGAACTTAACTTTTACAAAAGACAGAACATGATGTCCCAGCCATTCCCCCATGTCCTTCAGATTAGTAAGGAAGTAGGATACAGTGCATCTAAGACAGGTGAGGCTCACGTTTGCTTATTGAGCCCCAGAACACACAGTTCCCCTAGCGACCTAAGGCCTGACCTCCAAGAGGACTAGATTCCATTTTGCCATCTGCCTTCCCACAGCAATGCTGACGTAGAGTGGGGAAGAGGTGAGCACCAGAGTGAAGATGGAGGATCACTAGGGCCCATCATATACAGAGATAGCGTAATCAGTTCACAAATGGTCCAATGTTATCTTTATGGTCCTTGCAATGAATGCATTCTGTGGCTGACTTTTATCAATGGCTACCTTTCCAGCATTCCCTGTTTCTTTCCTACATTCATTTTCCTACAGAAGACCAGGTACCCCTTAAGGGGAAGAGTTGAGATGCACTGTTCTCTGTGCAACAGGGAGATGAGAATGGAGGAGGCTTTTGTTCCGGTTTCTGTTAGGGTAAACTCGGGATCGAGTCCACCATGAACAAAGACAGATACAAAGCATCCCTGAGAGTTTATTTTGCATATAGAAACGGATGCCTTGCAACCCGCATATGGTCACGTGCGTAGGGTCCATCCCACAGCTTCAAGGTATTTTTTATTGAGCTGGGGGTGCAGTTAGGTAGCAAAGCACTGGCCAGGCATGCAAAAGGTCCTGGCTTCAAGCTCCAGTACCGGAAGGAGAAAAGAAAAGAATTTGTACCATGTATCATAGAAGTTCAAGCCTTGTATAGTTACCAGTACCCAGGTTTTTTACATCACCTCCAGGAGAAAGGACGGAGACCAAAGGCGAATGCCTTAGCAGATTAGTCACATAGGCTGTGTTCAAATGTTGAGCATAAGTGAGGCTGGATGTCGACAAACCTCTCATAGGATTCCTCTGCTTCCTTTTCTCTCCCCTCCAGCATGACACCCCCATACTCTAGGGACCCCAACACATATTTAGATTGACCTCTGCCTGGGGCTACACCCCAACACAAGGACCCAACATAAACTAAAGCTTCTGCATTTCCCCCCTCCCCACCCCAGCTTCTGTCCCACAGCATTATGTATTTGCTCTTAATTAATTCATGACAAAGTATGGAAAGCTGGTATTCACTTCTCATATGAGCCCTCACCACCCCCTATTCTCAAAGCATTTGCTTTACACAGGAGACTTTCAGGTCAAGCTCTACAGGTGTGAACGGCAGGGGAGTTCCCGGTAGAGAAGGGTCCTTCTGTGGCATGGCTCAGAGTGCACCTCACAGAGGCAGAGAGGTTCAGAGCATGAGGATGGTCAAGAGGAAAGGAAAGGAAAGGAAATACACGCTTGACTTGACACTCCAGCCTCTGGGTGGGAATCCATGCTTCTGACTTGGGTGGGCTCCAGCGAAGACCACCCGTGTTGTCTGCATGCTTTTATCACGACAATTAAATGTGCCGGGCAGATTCATCTCCGGCTTTCCAAGCATGACTGTACATCTTACCTTATTGAATGGAAAACTATTTCGCATCTGTTGAACCCACACGTGAGCTCGGGGTTCCGCCACATGCTATTTATTTGCCATATCACATTTTAAATTTTTATGTAATTAGCCATTATGCTCTTCTGGTCCTTGAAAAAAAAAGGTGGACTACATAAAGTACCTAGAGACAAGAAGTATGTTTCAAATCTAATAATTGTGGGTCCAAACCACAGGGAAGAGAACAAATAGGCGATGTTTATTTTGTGCTATAATAAAGACCAATTTTCCACCTGTTAGGCCTGTAATCATTTTTTAACTGCGATATGTTAATAAAGAGAAGGGAGGAAAAGGAAGGCTTCAGTCACCCTGAGTCAGAATCTGAAGCGTCCACTATTTGTTCTAGAGAAGTGAAACTCAGCCCATAATTGGGGGATTATGCAAAGGCTACTTGTAAATCCAAAAACCACATGGGTAAGATCGCGATTTTTTTTCATCTGTCCATATTTGTACAGAATAAACGCTTCTAATTTATGACAGTGTTATCATTATATAGAATAGCAAGGCTCTGTCTTTGTGCATTCACGGCCTTGCTGGGATGTCAGACAGAGTTGGGTTACATCAGAGGTCTGGAGTCATTCCACCCAAGGAGAGTGTCTTGTGGGTTGAAGAGAGACTGTGGGTGCTGGGTGTGTTTGTGTTTAGAGGGAAACTATGCCAATCTGCTTAAATGGTTGCCCCCATGTGGGACAAGGGGGTATCTCGAAGCTTGGCTCCTCTAGGAAAGAGCACTCAACCAGAGTCGTTAACATAGGTCCTGCCCACTTCTTAGAGCTAATGCATAGGATGGTTTGTTTTTGTTGTGTTTTTTTTTTAAATTTTATATACTTTATTATAAAAGAGAAAACTTGATGGTTTTACATGGTCACAGGATTCTACTGTCATCTGGAATTCTAATCTTAGCTGATAGGGAGCATGATGCAATATGTGAAAAATGACACGTATTTTAGAAAAACATCAGGATATGATGGGATATTCAAGAGTTTACCATATTGATGTGTTTCTAAATGACATGAATTCTGACCTGAATTTTCTCTCCTTTCCTGTGCCTTCCTTGAATCCTGTGAACACCCTGCCAAGTAGCAAAGCCAAATTTTCACTTAAAATTCCTTCGAAAGCATTAAATGGGCATCCCCTCTTTTAGGACATAACTGATCTAAAACAATTTCAGCATATATTTGTATATACCTTTAAAAGTCTCTTGCTCTTCGCTAGAATTAAACAGAGAGTAAATCATTGAGTCTCAAATGCATAAGGACTTCAAATTATAGTCATTACCACGTAATATAGTGTACGCATTTAACAGCACACCTAACCTTGAGATTGCTGGCAGAAATGTATTCTAGTCCAACAAGCTACCTGCCACTTCTGTTATGGATGGCTTGATGAAAATGTATGTTCAGGGTGAAATGCATGGAAGGCTGCCAGATAAGATAAAGGATGGACGTCTAATCCAGTTGAACTTGCCCTTCAGATAAACCACAGAGTCTTAGTATAGCTGTGTCCCAAATATCATGTGGACTATAGTTTTATTTTCAAAAAGGAGTCATTGTTTGCATGAGAGTAATTTTTAACATGGAAACCTGTATTTCTGTCATTATTAATCATGTAGATTACATGCCAATCTACAAAGAGCCCAACAGGCTGGAGTCATTAAAGCCTATATAAGAGGTACCCACCATTTCTCTGTCCATTAAAGAAAGTCCCTTCTTTCCATTCCTCCTCCCTCCCTCTGGTCCTTCCACCCCTCAGCAAATATTGGTTGTGTTTTAGCATGCACCACATTCTATCTAGTGATAGGGCATAGCAGTGAGCCATCAGGAACACTGATTATAATAGCAAACTGCCAGAATTTGTAGCAATTGCTTCACAAGAATCCCTTCGTGCTATTCTCACAAACAGTCCTATAAAGTATGGGTTGATTCAAAGAAATAATGCCATAGACACAGTACTACATTTCCCAAGGTCCCACTACCTCTGAACTTCATTTATGCATTAGCTCATATCAAGAAGTTTACCACGGCAAACATGGTAGTAGTCCCAGGAAATAATATAACAGCCAAAACGAGAGCCTGCCATGGAGGCCAGTGGCAAATATGTAGATAGCAACTCAGAGGGAGTTGCTGAATGGAGATCACAAAAGGAACTCTTTCCCTGTCCTGGGGAAACAAAGATGCGAGCACTCATTCTGGGGAGTATTTGGATGCTCAGGTCATCCACCCTAGCTTCCAACTTCTTATCATCCATGTGAACCCCATTTTATTTGTAAAATGGGGGCATCATAGCCTGCATATAGGAAGGAGTTGAGAATTATAGAAATGCATGTGATTCCCTTGCAGAATGCCTGGTATTCAACCAGTCCACAAAAATAAGCCCTGGAGAATTGGCACAGCCCTCCTGTGTCCTGCAGCCTCACTGGAAGCACCTGGAATCTACAGTCCTCTCAGATGACTGATTCATATCCAGACAGTTGTTCCCTTTGTAAACCTCAGCCTTTGAATGTGGTAGCAACAGCAGAACTATCATTGATTGGCCTCTTCCTATGAGTCAGGAATGGTTACACTCAGCATCCTCATTTTGAAGGAAGGACATCCTCAGCGAATAGGTTTCCATCATCCTTCCATTCACACACAGTCAGCAAAGGTAGGCGTCCCAACCTCCAGCACCACGTGTCTATCCACTGTTCATCTATCTTCCACTCTTGGTCTCCTGCTTCTTGCCTGAGTTGAGGGTCTACTGTATGACTAACAGACAATGCATAGAAAAGGTTTGTAGGTAAGAGCTATGCCAAAAACAAGGGTCCCCCAGGACTCCTAGGCACCTCAGGCTATATCACAATTCTGATGGCCTAATGACACGATGCAGTACAAGAAATGTGCCCTTCTGCAATTCCGCTACCCCATGGACATCACAGAGTGAGGACAGACAGCCATGGTGTCCCTGAGTGCCTGGATCTCAGGAAACCACCATAATACATGGATCCAGATGTTAACGAAAACAGAAATATCACACAGAAATATGGGGACCGAGGGATGACCTGTGGTGTGAAGCGGGCACCCTCCTTCCTGCCATTCTAATTCCCCCATTTAGTATGATTCACATTTCTATAAAGTATCTAACAAGACATCACCCAGACCCACGTGGACATATGTATACACTATCTTGACTCTCAGGAATTCATCTTAGGCGAACAAAATAAGATGAGATCAAGTGTGTTCAGGGTGGTATGGCCACAGGTAGAGACAAAATGAGAAACAAGGAAGCGGGGTCATGTGGGAGGCTCTGGCCCTTCTCACATAACAAGAACCGAGCAGAATCTTCTCTAATTTTTTTTTCACTTCATCTGAGCGATCTGCCTTACCTCCCTGGGCACGTCGCCCCATCACACTTTCCCCTCATTTGGACTTCTGAGCGCTCGGTCTTGACGTGTGTAATTCGCTGCTTTAATATAGATCAACATTGTTTTTAATTTACCCCAGTCTGCCATCACTATCATCTTTTCATTTAACCAGACGTGATTCTGGGTTTTTTTTTTTTTTTCCTTTTGCTAAATTGAAACTCCATGAGCGACAGGGAGTGCAATGTTTTAATTAGCTCATATTTTTTATATGGATTTATGTCTTTAAAATACATTTGTGTAATTCTTCAGCTAAATTAAAAACGTCTTTCTGCAAAAGCGAGGAGGGAAAATAAAGAGTAAATTGCGTCATTAGGTTCGGAAGACGCACGGAGAAGCGGGGAAGCCAGCTGAGGGACACAGCACACGCAGTTGAGGGGCTGCTCCCGGAGATCATCTTCAACTTGCCCTTCATTTAATGAAGTCTTTCTCTCCAAAAGCATTTTTAAAGAAAGGCTTGGGGAGGGATTTTTTTTTTTAAGGTCCCTCGTAAGTATACAGGCAGTTACCTTCCATGAGCTCATCTTAAAGCCAACCTACCGCCAAACAAAACAGAAAAATACGAGGGGCGATGATAAACCGTTTCCTCTGCATTTCTCTCTTTGTCTGGTTTTTTTAACTATCAAGTTTAAAGCTTTCCACGATGCTTTTTTTTTTCCTACTTTATAGGAGACAAGTGACATTCCGTGGTAAATGCGAGAAAAAGCCATGCAGAACTGAGATCTCTCTAATGCATTGACACTAACTTGCCCTCTATTGTTGGAAATGAGCAGGCGCTCATGATTGTTCATCAAACAGCTCCTAATGCTGTTAAGGCATTCAGCTATAATTTCTCCTTGCATTTATAATTACTGTCATAGACTGCACACCTCGGTGAGCAGATTAAAGCTATAAACTATTTAGCCGAGGCTCTCCGACGAGGGACTTGATTTGTCTGGCAGGAGGTATTTGTTAGGGAGCTTGACACTTCACATAAAAACGACTCAACTTGATGAAGAACAATGCAGTTTGAGCAATGCGGGGATTTTAAATCAGTGAGGATGCCACGCCCCGCAAAAATCACAGGGCAGTTTGTTAAACGATATGTAGGCCAGGGGGATGCGGGATGCGCTAGGCTACCAAAATAAGAGGATCCACTGTTGCTCAGCTGCCTTTTCTCCACTCTCCTCTGGAAGATCGGCAGTTGGTGGAAAATCTATGTGTTTCATGCTTTGCAGTGGACCCTTTGTAAATGTTGTGGGAGGCTCATCAGGCAAGGGAGAGGGATGTCAACATCCCCAAGGTACAGAAAACTCTGTGGCTAGAGGGAATATATACACTCAGAATGCCAGGAGTATACGGGAGATCATTGGGTAGTTTTTCTCCCCGCCTAAAGTGTTTATGTGTTTGCGTATGAGAGCTTGTAGGCACATGATATGTTCAAGTGTGAACTGTGTTTCTATCAGACTGATTGCATGACTTTTAGATATAAAAGTTAACACAGGTCTATTCTGATTCTGTTATCTTGTAAGAACTGGTACTCCTGAACCAGGAACTATTGGTATGTGTGAGTTGTTGGTGTGCATGTATTGGTTTGCATTGCTGAGAATCAAACTCAGAGCCTTAAACATTCTAAATAAGAACTCTACCTCTAAGATACACTCCCAGTGTGTGTGTGTGTGTGTGTGTGTGTGTGTGTGTGTGTGTGTACGAGCGTGTGTGTGCTTGAGCATGCATGTGTGCACATGCACAAGATGAGGGGAATCCATTGTACATACTGATACATTTCACAAGAAACGTATTTTTCATGTACTTTGAATATATCCAGCCCCCCTCCCCACCTACCTGCTATCCCCATTCATCTCCCCTTTTATGTCTTTTGCGATAGGCTCTCTATATATATCCCAGGCCGGTCTTGAACTCACAGACATCCTGTTTCTGCTTGCCTCTCTGTGCTTGGATTTCAGATCTGCTGGATAGGCTTTTTCATGGACTTTGATTTTCCATGGAATCATCCTGTACCCACCCACGTCTCACAGCCATGAGTAAACACAAATTTAGTTTGAAAGTGTCGCTCAGGGTACCTACAGAGTACCTATCAAAAGTCAGAATTATGTGTTTGCATTAAAATATTTGGGAGTGACAAATGCAAGCACCCAAGAGCCAGGAGGTGGCATGCAAACCCAGCAGGCTGGGCACAACTTTGACAAATTAAAGCAAGGATCCCTGGGTAGCTTTAACATGGGAACAAGGAAATCTTCGTCTTTGTGGGAAGACATTTGATGTTTCCATCAATGAGTGTCATTAGTGTGTTTTGGGTTGGTTGGTTGGTATTGTTTTGAACACTCTTCAAGCTAAACACGGCATATCAGAAACCAGATCCAACTTCCAAGTGACCGGTTTGGCAAGACCGATGGAGACAGAGGTCCCATCTCCTGGGTTCTTTGTCCCCTCGATCTTGATGACACTAGGGCCTCAGTTCTTCCAGCAATACACCACTCTCAACTATGGAAGAGCCGTGGGTTCATCAGGCTGCCCTCGCCTAGAACAGAAAAGCAGACGTAATTTCTAAAGGTGCCAGCCAGCCAGGTTTGCTGAGGACTTGTCAGGGAGAGTTTCTGGGATTTGAGCAGCAACCAGAGACGTTCCCAACACGCTGAGCTGAGAGGATCACCCCGTGTCTTTGACAGTCTCCTCTTTCCACAGTTCACGCCCTCCTCCTGTTTCCCACCTCTCTTCCATAAGGGCACGAGCCCCATTGTGGGTGCAGCTGGTGAAATGGCACCTGTGTGCTAATCCCAATGATATTTAATCAATGATAATGTCCCTAACACATCCTGACCGATGATATTTGTTCAATAGGCACAGCAGATCTGCAAAGCAGATATCATTCTCCTTTTAGAGACAAGAAACCCCAGGCTCATCAGAGAAGGGGCACCAGGAACCTGAGATCCACAGCAGCAGGGGGCAGAGCTGTAGCAGCAAGCCAGAGCCTCGGGGGTCTATACTCAGGGCTGTTCACATAGTTCCAGCCTCCTGCATGCATCCCGACTTCACTGTACACTGAACTCTCAGTGTTTCTGAGCTCAGTGCCTTTAAAGTGTGTCACATCTTCAGGGGCTGATGTTTTAGGTCTGGGTTAGGGGCTGGGGAAGTGTCTCAGTGGGTAAAGCGCTTGCTTGTTTGGTAAGTGTGAGGACCTGGGTTTGATGCCCAGACGTCATGTAAAGCCCGAGGCAGTGGCCTGTGTCTTTCATCCCAGTGCTCTGTGAAGAGATGAGAGGCAGAAACAGGAGGAGCTCCAGAAGCTTGTGGGCAGCTGCCCTGTGCCTGGGTCAAAGGATCAAATGATAAAGAGAGTCTGCCTTTGACAGTCTCGAGAAGTGGTCATCCAACTCTCACATGTGCACACAGCATGGCCACACCTGCCACTGTTTACACAAATATGTGTGAGTGAGAAAGTACACACACACACACACACCACCACCACCACCACCACCACCACCACAAAAAAAAAAAATCTAGATGATCTTCAATACCATCAGCATGATCACAACATGCAACTGGTTAAAAATAAAACAAATGAAATAAACTATGGGTGGCTATACCTCAGTTACGCTAATACAAACAGTGGAATGTTCTTGAATGCTCAAACACTGCCTAAAAAGCTAGGAGCCCAAAAGTACTCTGTTCCCCCTGAAGCGCTAAAGTCTAAGCCAACTTTAGCTCTTACAAGCCACTCGGTATCCTTACCAACATACAAAGGCCCACAGCTTAGGCAGACTCCTGTGCAGTGACATTGACCCTCAATGGATTGCTTCATGGCCCAGATAGAGTACCATGTGACGCTCTCCTCATTCGCCCAGGCACCATGATCAAGTGCTTCCTGTTTGCCCCCGGCAAGCACTTCCCATGTGTTCTGTGCTCTTCAAAAACCCAAGGATGACATAAACAAGGCTGGCAAGTCTCAGGTGCAGGTGTTTGCCAGATAGACATGAAGTGTCACAATGCAGGCTCACCAGGGCCTTTACAGGGAGCTCAGGAAAGGCCTCTTGAGTGTCACCTTCAAAAATTTTGGTGAAATTTAATTGCCACTGAGCTGTATCAGGAGGTAGGACTCTCAAGATGTGATTAGAGTCAATGGCAACCTCATGGCCATCCATCAGTTATCCTGGGAGTGAGCCTGCTATGATGAGTATGGGCTCTTGACAAGAAAAATGGGTTGAGGGGTAAGGATGTAGCTGAGTGAGTAGAGTGCTGGCCAAGAATGCCTGAGTCCCTGTGTTCCGCCCCCAGCAGCATATAAGCCAGACGTGGTGATGTGCGCCTATAATATCAGCAGTGGAAGTGGGACAGAAGGGTAAGTTCAAGGTCACCACTGGCTACATAGTGAGTTCAGGGTCAGCCTGGACTACTTGTGACCTTGTCTCGAGATGAGAAAGGGAAGGAGATGTGTCTGATTTCGCCTCTCTTCCAGTATGTGATACCTCCTGACAGTTACAGCAGAGACCACATCAGACAAGTTCTCATCAGAGATGGCCTTTTCATCTTCCCAGTGTCCATAGCCACAAGCCAAATGTACCTATGTAACTTACCATTTGCCACTGGAGGTATTGTGGGATAGAGGCGGAAAATGCACCAGGAGTCCCTCTGTGCTGAGACCAGCCAAGCAGCACCAGGACAGACGAGGTCTCCGGGAAGATGGCAGATCACACCAAGACACCGGAGGCAGTCGCCCGCCTGGTTTGTACACGAGAGCTGGGGACCACCTATGGTCTTCACGTTTGCATGGCAAGCCCTTGACCAGCCTGAGCCACCTCCCCGGCCCAAGGCATTGGCTTCTCTTTGACCGATTAGACAAAATAGCTGTAGGCTTTGGTTTCAGGACTTGCTCACTTCCATACATTACTACCCAGGACTCCTGGCAGGCCAGGGCAGTAGCACTGGGAGCTCATCTCAAATCAAAGCCATCTCCCTGGGGTCTCCCAAGTAGAAATGATCTCATTCTCCATCATTACATATGTTAAGAATCATTTCTATATTAATAACAGGGTTATAATACTGATCTATTTTTTAATTCAATGAGTATTTGTTGAGCATCTGCCTTGTGACAGACCCTAAACAGGACGCTGGAGACAACAGGCAGACTTGGTGACACTGTCGTCCCATGGTGCTCCAGTCAGAGCAAAAAGCCAGATGACAGTCACACAATCACAAGTGAGCAAAACACGCTGATGAGAAACGCCACCAAGGGGAGACCTGTGTGCCTCTAAGAGTCCCTAGAAGGGGCTTTGACCTGAGAGGGAAGGCTGGGGAGACTGTCAGGGCAGATGTCAAGGACAGCTAGGTGTCAGTGCCTGTAACAGGAAGTGTGATCCAGGTCAAAGGGGACTTGTGTGCCGAGGCCCTGTGAGGAGTGAGATGGAGGAAACTCAGGAGCCCAAGAGAAGTGATCAGGAGGGAAGAGGGGGGGATGATGGGAAGTAAGTTGTGATCCCTTGGCATCTCCTAAGGTTTTAGCCTGTGCCCTCCCCTTACCAGCACCTTCACTCATTTCAGTGGTCATCCCGATGCATATTGCATAAAATGGCACTGGGGCTGGTGGTCACCCTGAAATGCCCAGGCTCGCCCTCAACGGCAAGGGAGGATGGTGGACCAACTGCCACCAACTCTAAACACACATCGCTTCTACCATGTGGCCCTTGTCACCTGCACCATCTCCTCTCAATCCAACAGCTCACTTTTTAAAGCCAGATGCTCATAAATGCCTACAAGATGAGAGAGGGCTCAGTTGGTTAAATGCTTGCTGCGTGAGCATGAAAACCTGGGTCCCCTGCATCCTCTTAAAAAGCCAAGCATGGCAGCATGCATCTGTAACCCCAGCACTGGAGAGGCAGAGACAAGAGCATCCTGGGGTTCACTGCCTTGCTAGACTAGCCCAATGCATAAGTTCAAGGTTCAGTGACAGATGCTGTCTCAAAAATCAAGATGAAAAGTGCTACAGGAAGATATCCAGTATCAAAACCTGGTCTCTACATGTGCACATACACACACACACACACACACACACACACACACACACACACACACGCATCCCACACATGTAGGTACACATGCATGTACTAAATCATTTATTCATGCACACATACATACATGAATGAATAAAACTAGGCGAGGAATAAGAGTCCTAAGGCATTAGCCAACACTGGTATCTGCTGAGCACTCCATGTCTGCTAAGCCCAAACTTAAGCAGTTTCCAGAGCTGCCTTTGAGTTCTCCCAGCAACTTCTGGAAATGGTGGTTTGGCTGATCTTTACTTTTATTACAGTTAAGAAAAATGGAGTTCAAAGAGTTCAAGGGACTCTTCTGGGGTCACTCTCCTAGTAAATGTTGCAACTGGGCTCAAACGCCTCCAGCAGAGCTTGTGGTCTTAGACCTCTGTGACCTCCCGAGGGCCACTCCTGTGTCATGGTGCAGGAGGGCTGGCTGGGTCACTGAGGGCTGGGGTACTTGGGTCTTTGGAGAGGAATGTGTAGAATTTGAACAGGGGAAATGTCTCCAGAGTGGGACATATATTTAGATGCCCACTAGCCCAAAATATCTTTCTTCTCTAATCTTGGATCAGCCCCCAAATCTATGTTCCATGTGGAATATTAATTGAGTTTGAACAAAACACAGACCAGAACCTGAATTACTTACATTCACTTTGGCACATAGAGTCATAGATGGGAACCTAGGGACCAGAAATGGCTCTCTCTAAACAGGAACTGAAGATGTTTTTATACTGGTGGGCTATTGACATGGGTCTGGGTATGGCCATATGAAGCAGGCATCAATCATAAGTGATGTTTTCTGACCATGATTCCTTTCTATTGTACCAGAAGCATCTGGAGTCTGGAGACTGGCCTCCCTGGTTCAAGTCTGTGGCGTGCTTCCTTTCCCGTGCATGAATATTGGGTGGGGCTTCAAATGCTAGCTTCTGAATTAATATCATTGATGAAAAATGAATGATAATTGCTTTCAAATATCTGTCTCAGTTGGCTACTGTCCTAGTTACATTCTGTTGCTGTGATAAAAAACACTCTCACCAAAAACCAGAAACCAAAAACTCTGAAGAGAAAGGTTCATTTTAGAGTATGTGTTCAGGTTACAACCCATCATTGAAAGAAGTCAGAGCAGGCACTCGACAGAAGCCTGTAGGCAGGAACTATGGAGGAACACCATCTGCTAGGTCACTCTCTGGCTCACCCCGGAGTCATTTTTAGCTAGGTTGTTTTTTTAATTTGGGGGCTATTTTGCCCACATGTATGTCTGTGAGGCATGTGTGTACAGTGCCCATAGAGGCCAGAAAAGGGTATCAGATGCCCTAGGACTGGAGTTACAAATGATTGTGAGCTGCCATGTGGGTGCTAGGAATCAAATCTGAGTCCTCTGAAAGAAGAGCCAGTGCTCTTAACTACTGAGCCATCTTCTAGCCCCTACTTTTTTTTAAATATAACCAAGGACTACTTGCCCAAGGAGTAGTGTCTTAGTCAGGGTTTCTGCTGCTGTAAAAAGACACCATAACCATGGTAACTCTTACAAGGAAACATTTAATTGGGGCTGGCTTACAGTTTCCGAGGTTTAGTCCATTACTATCACGGCATAAAACATGGCCGTGTGCAGGCAGACATGGTGCTGGAGAGGGAGCTGAGAGTCCTACATCCGTATCAGCAGGCAGCAGGAAGAGAGAGACACCGGGCCTGGCTGGAGCATCTGAAACCTCAAAGCCCACCCCCTGTGACATACTTCCTCCAACATTTACTTCATCAGGGCCACTCCTCCAATCACGCCACTCCCTATGAACCTGTGGAGCCATTTTCATTCAGACCTCCACAAATGGTATAGCCCACAGTGGACTGGACCCTCCTCTCAATTAATAATCAAGACAATCACGCACAGATATTCCTATCAACCTACTGGATCTAAGCAGCAATTCCTCAGTTGAAGCTTCTCCTCTCAGATGACTCTGGGCTCTATCAAGTTGGCAGTAAAAGCTAAGCAGGACAGATGTTTCATTTGACTAGCCACTGATCAAGTAGAACCAACCATTGTCTTCTTCATAGGGCCATGATGAAGATTAAAGAGATTGTTGACATCTACAACCAGATTCATAGTAGGCTCCCAGCTAATCTGAAACATTCTTGTCCTGAGTCTCAGAGTTCAGAAGATCCATCATACCTGACCCAAATCCCACCAGGACCACTTCTCTCTGAGCCTCAGCCTCTTCTTCCCAGATGTGCAACTTATTTTTTAAAGGTTTATTTATTTATGTATACAGTGTTCTGCCTGCATGTATGCCTGCAGGCCAGAAGAAGGCACCAGATCTCATTTCAGGTGGTTGTCAGCCACCATGTGGCTGCTGGGAATTGAACTCAGGACCTCTGGAAGAGCAGCCAGTGCTCTTAACCACTGAGCTATCTCTCCAGCCCCCGACGTGTAACTTATGATGCTAGTCTTCTAATAAGGGTGCAAACACCCCAAAGACTCAAAATGTCCCGATCACTGAGAGAGCCTGGAACAATCGTGGTGGCAGAGACCTCGTGGTTTCCTTTCTTGCTCCTAAGTTTATACTCCAGATGGTGAGATGGTCCATTGGGAGCCCTTGACAATGGATCTGGCACACAAGCGAGCACCAGGTGAACTAGACTTTCCTCTATATCCCTCCACCCCCTTAAATGCCTCCTCAAAAAATACAGATCCTCTCCCACTCACTTAAGATTTATATCAAAAGCTAGGATAGATGTGCCACTTTATTTGACTAAATAAGGACATCATGAATACAGATTAATCCAAAGTAGTCCTTGGGGGTGGGAAGGAAGTAATGCCCCGGGCAAGGAATAGGACAGAGTATTAAACAGACATTTCTTCCATTGCTTTCCATCTCATTTCCCCCTCTCACTCTGTGTCTAGCTACCTCAAAAAATCCTACTTATAATCACACAAATTCACTGGTGGCTGGAACATGCTCAAGAGAGATCTGCATTGGAATTTTCCATTCAGATGATGATGGTGATGATATTGATATAATGCTGATATTAATATGATATGGCAGTGATGGTGATATTGATGATGAAGGTGACACTTTTGGTATGATGATTATATTGATATGATGTTGATATTATATGACATGGTGGTGATGATGATATTGATATGATTTTGGTGATATTGGTGTGATGTTGACTTTGATAAGAGATGGTTGTGGTGGTGGTGATGAATATGGCAATGATGATGATGGTGGTCATAAGAATGAAGGTTATGATACTTATATTATGATGTGATTATATGAGGAGGAAGAAGAGGATGTGAAAAATGATTGTGATGATATTGACATGATAAGATGTTTGTGGTGGTGATGGTGATAGTGATGAATATGTTAGTATTTATGTGATGTTAATAATATTAATATAATGTTGATGAGATTATGATGGTGATGATGATTATAGTGATATTAATATGGTGGAATGTTGATGGGATGGTGATAATGATGGTGATATTGATAGATGAGGTGATAAAGATGAGATTGATGAGATGCTATTGGTGATACTGATATGAGATGATTATTGTGATATTGGTGGTGGTGGTGGAGAAAGGATATCAATGAGATGATGGTGGTGGTACTACTGATATGGTTGTTGGATGACATGGATTAAATGTGGTGATGCTCATGCAGAGAACTGTTCCCCGCACAGAATTTGTCACTGTTGTCCTTATTTTCCTTGACAGAGGCCTCACACTCACTGAACCTTGCTTTGAATTGGTTGCTTTGTCAGTAATAGTAGGAAATACACACCTCTCCTTTCGGTGCTTTCTTTAACAAAAAGAACTGACATACTTTTTAAATGATCTCTGAGGAATACAAAGAGACTCTAACATCATTCACAAATTTAACTTTGAAGAAACAGAAATTGCTCTTTAAAAAGTAGGGATAAGGTAAGACCCTGGGCACAGGGAAGTCCACCTATAAAGGATTCTGTGGAGATGTCCGGGGATTCCTGATACTATACTTGTGAGTGAGTATGTGTGTGTGTGTGTGTGTGTGTGTGTGTGGTGGAATACAAGAGAAGCACCTGTGTTTCCCTTTCATGGACCCCCCCCCTCAGCATACACGGGAACTACTCTGTCCTTAGTGCCCGAAAATGGAGCCCCCAGGGCAGCCTTCACAACAGTTAGTTGATGTGAACTACAGAGCCCAGCTGTGGCTTGTCGAAGGCCAAGTGATGAGTGTGATGTGGTAGGGCCCGTGTGTGCAGAGCCTCAGTCTCTCCCTTGAACTCTTTAAGGACACAGCTTTGATGACGCCAACTTCAGGTGAGAACCAAACCCCAGAGAGGTACAGTGACCAGCAAGACCAAACAGGTAGGACGCGAAGGGGCTAGAATCAAGCATGGACCAGAATTACAATCCTGCTCGCAGCATCCTTCTGGTACATCTTGCTCCAATTCTCTCAAGTGTTTACTACACAGAAGTGTGTGCTATAGACAAACCTGTTGCTCTCAGAGAAGTGAATGGGGTGGGGGTGGGGAACGTTGCAAACCCTCCAAAGCCCAGATGTTTGGCACAGACAACTTTCTACCACTCTGTCCCTGTAGCAGATAAAGTCTCTAAGTATGCTTGGCTTTATCTGGTATTTTTTTCGTCAATGAGGAAAAAAAAATATGTTTCAGGTTACGTTATTTTCAATGCTACATTACTCGATTTCACAGTCAAATAATTCTATTTTTGCTCACCAGAGGACTGTGTCCTGTTTAATTGTTTGTGGCTGTTTCCTTCCCACATGTTTGCTGGGGCCTTCACGTTACCCCTTTGCTGCCTTCCTTTGGATTCTCTTGAGTGCTGTAACCATGGTGATGGGTCCCTATTTGATCATCTCTGCTCTGCCTTAGAAGTTGAAGAACCAATCAGTACCGCTCCATCCCTCAATCATGAGAGGTTGGAAATCGGGGGGCCTTTATGAGTGGAGGGGAGGACTGCCAGCTGTCTCAGGGGGTGGGATTCTTGCTGCCTGGAATCCTGAGAAGGAACTGTAGGCCAGCTAAGTCAGAGGCGAAGAAAACAGACTCAAGGAACTGGGACCTTGGGCTGGCTCTCTGCTTGCTTCTTGAGGACCTGGAGCAGCCACCTCTATGATCCCACTGCCTCTCCTGGCATATGACTATACAAAGACCAAACTCATGGGTTATAATGAAGATAAAATCAGAACAAAGCAGGAAATCCCTGCATAGGAGAGCAACTGGTGTCCAGGATACCTCGGTTAACAGCCTGTTCTCAGACTGAGGAGACAGATCAGTTAGCCACATGCTTGCCTCATCAGCTCAAGGGCCTTAGTTCAGACCCAGGAACCCATGCTTTAAAGGCTGTGAATATGGTCACATAGAGACAGGCAGATCACCAGCCTACTTGGTAAGATCCAGGCCAGTAAGAAATTTTGACTCAAAAATAAGGTGGATTGCTGGGCAATGGTGGTGCATGCCTCTAATCCCAGCACTTTGGAGGCAGAAGCAGGCAGATCTCTGTGAGGTCAAAGTCAGCCTGAGAGAGTTCCAGGACAGCCGAGGCTACATAGAGAAACCCTGTCTCAAAATCTTAAAAAAAAAAAAAAGTGGACAGTGCCTGAGGAAATGCACCAGGGGTTACACCCACATGCACAAGTGTGCACCTGCTCACACACACACACACACACACACACACACACACACACACACACACACCCTCAAAGTTGTTGAGACTGACCCTTAGCCTTAGAAGGTAGGTTGGTGGCGCTGTCTACCAATTTTAATCACAGTAAGAACAGCCAGTAGATGTGACATGACAAACCAAGTCACACCTTCTGCCTTGGTGATTTCCATTTGACAAAGACAAGCAAACAGACGCCTGGTGTGTGCTGGGAATTTGATCGGAGCTGGGACTTCAGAGACTGATCCCACCCACAAAATGTTCTCAGCCCACACAGAAGACAGACCCCACCAAGAGCTACCCTGTGCTCTGCACTGTCACAGAGCAGACATTGAGCTAAGGGGAGACGAGAAGCGAGGCTGGATCTGGAATGAAGACACAGACGCACCATGGCTCCCAGCTGCTGTCTCTTTTCTCAGCCCCATGAAGGCAGATGCTCACCTGGGTTTCGCTTCTTCCAAACAGCAGAGTACAGTTTCGATGAAGCTGAGTGTGGGGCTGGGAGTGAGCATTGTAGTAAGTGTTTGCCTGAGCCTCAGTCTGACTCTCATGTCGTGCCCCCCAACACACACACACACACACACACACACACACACACACACACACATTTTCACCGAAGCTTGGGGCAGGGTGTGTGCCAGGTTGGCTCAGTATGGCATTTGTTAGAATCCAGACTACCTATAAAAATGGGAAGGAAGGGAGGAAGAGAAGACGCGAGGCTCTCTAGGAGTTGAGCATAATTTCCTTTTGACACCACCCATGCATAAAGTGAATAATGCTCATGTCAGTCCACAGACAGATCAATAGACAAAGGTGTAAGACATTTAGTGCGGTGCCCAGCACATAATAGCTGTCCAGTAAAGGTGTCCTCGGGCTTGGAAGAGCCGGGGAAGCATGAGGAAGTAAGAAACATTTCCAGAGCTCTGTATAAATTATTTGTCCAGGAGACTGATGCTCTGCCATGAGCTTTGTACATCTGGGTTACGGTTTGTCTTTCTGGGTCAGCCTTGGAGGTATGACTAAAAGGAAGAAGGGAAGGAGGAAGGGAGGGAAAGATGGAAGACAGAGGGAAGGAGGGTGGGAAGGAGGGAGGAAAGAAGGAAGGAGGGAAGGAAGGGAGGGAAAGATAAAGGAAGGGATGGAGGAAGAAAGGGAGTGAGAAAAGGAGGGAGGGAGAGAAGAAAGAAGGAAGGAAGAAAAGGAGGGAGGAAGACTTGTATTCAAATTGAGGGACCATGAGATGATAATAACACTAATAACTAACACTTACAGAGCACATAAATACAAGTGACCATTTCCAGGGCACTGAGGAGACATTGAAGAAGAAAAGGACAGTGTGAGGGATTGGGGTGGGGCGCTGCTTTAAACACAAACTGGTGAAGAGAGGAAAGGCAGCTGACCAGGAGTCAGGCACCTGGCAGGTTGGGGATAGAGCATGCTGGATGAGGAAATAAGAACAGAGTGATGCAGTCAGCGTCACAGGCTTCGGGTGACATTGGGACAAGTCAAGGATACATGGAGAACTTCAAATTGCCCTCGCGGCCCCCCCCCCCCCGACCTCATGGACAACCACTCATGATGTTGAAACAGACAAAGACCCAATCTTCTTTCTTTCTTCGAAGTTTACCGTGGATGATGTGTGGGATGGGTGAGAAGGGTTAAAACAGGCATGAGACAGTGGTGAGTGACTGGTGGGGGTTGGCAAAGAAATTTCAGGGCCTTGGATGACATTGATCGCATGGAGGCCGCAGCCATGGGAAGAAGCAGCAGAGGGGGTGTGGGTCATGCAGAAGACACACCAGAGTCTGGGAAGGGGAGGAACAGCAAATCAGGAAACGGTGGCAGAGGGGGCAAACCCTGTCGGCCTCCTCATCTGAGACGTGGGTGGGCTCCAGAGAACCAGGATACAGCGGGTCTCCTTCCATCTTCAGGGACCAGCCCAGTTCACAATCACACCTTTCCTGGGCCTGGACCACGAAGAATTCATGGTGATCCAAGGAACATACTCCTTTTACGCCTCCTTGGAAACTTCAGAGTACAAAGGCGAGGTCCCTGTGTGCTGCCTCCCTGGTTTCCATCCTAACTGAACGCCTCTTTCCCTGTCTGCCTCCCGCCTTTGAACACCATGACTAGACAGTCCCAACTGGAGGCAGGGGTGGGGGTGGGGCGGGAGGGTGGAGATTTTCTTGTGAACTGGAGTCACACACTGTTTTTGCAGAATGATTTAATGTCCTTTTCAGCATGCCCATGACAGCTGAAATATCCCCTAATGACTCAGTTTGGCGGCAGAGTTCTGTGGATCGGAGGAGAGCTGATGAGGATGTCAAATGTCAATAAATGAGAGATCCGTAATTGTAGCAGCTTGACGCTGAAACAAGCCAGGGAACGGGGGCTAGGTCACAAGGTCGCAGAGGGTTGACACGATGCAAACACCCGAGAGTCTTTGAAGTCAACCGGACAAAAAACCGTGTCCCATCTCTTCTTCCCCAAGGACGGGGTTTCTGTCCCTGACCCTTCTTCTTTACCTTCACCATACCCCTTCCCTAGATGGGAGCACAGTGCATACTACTGTCCAGAGTCCTCCGGCTCCTTGTCGATGCGGAGTCAACATGGCTTTGGGTCTCCTAGTGTCTTCATAAGCTCTCTTTGGTCTCACTCATTCGAGGCTACTTGGCCTTGGCTAGAAATTGCAATTCTTTTCTGCTCTACTCGCTTTCCGAGAGCATGATTTAAACCGGAGAGGTCTGTGTCAAGGATCCCAGCGTGTCCCTAACAATGGGGGGAAAGACCCCCCTATAAATATACCATTTGTGGTCTTGCACTTTGACAAGCGTGAGTGAACTGAAAGAGCCAGGAATGCTGGGAAGTCAGAACTCTCAGATCCATTTGCTTAAGCACTCCGCGAGTTCCTCGGGCTCACCTTATCAAGCAGTGACCTCTGAGACTCTGGGTTGCCAGGTCAAAAACACACATCCAGCTCCGTCCTCCAGCTAATTTTTAAATTATATATATCATGGTAAAGAGGCCCTCGTGGTGAGCCTTACAGGCTATTTTCAAGATCTTAAATAGGGAATTATAACTGGACACCAGTGACTGCCTATAAGTCTCAGGAATGGGGTGTCTGTGACATGGACCTTCACTGGGAACAACAGCAGGGTACCAAAGAAGAGGGGATCTTGAAGGGGGGGGGATTTTAGGAGAGGAGCTTGCAAGCCCCAAATCATGAATTGTCTGGGTTGACGGCCAAGGTTT
This sequence comes from Peromyscus leucopus, assembly GCF_004664715.2. Classification (NCBI taxonomy): domain Eukaryota; kingdom Metazoa; phylum Chordata; class Mammalia; order Rodentia; family Cricetidae; genus Peromyscus; species Peromyscus leucopus. The sequence continues at coordinate 1,749,162 of NC_051063.1, forward strand.
TCACAGGGCCAAGGGGTTTATTGCCGCTGCAGCCGCCTCTTCCGTTCCTCCTGGAAGTGTTTACTTCTAGTATGTGTATGCGTGTGTCTGTGTGGAGATATTTGCACACGCACACAGGAGCCCAAGGAGATCAGAGGAGCTGGACTTACAGAAATGTGTGAGCTGCCAGCATGTACGAGGAACCAACTCAACTCTTCTGGGCGAGCCGTACTTGCTGCTTGCAATTGAACCTTCTTACCAGCCCTGGAACAGTTTTGTTTTGCTTTGAAAGGGAAAGTCTGTCACAGGCTGAGAAATCCATCCTGAGGCTCACTAGGGACAGCAAGAAGACCTTGGGCCACATCATTCTGGACAGCGTGACTTCCCGTTAACGCACAGGGAGGCAGGCCATGTCAGCTGGGGCAAATGGACATGTGGGTTGGGTTGCCTCCATCTCCATCCAGGTTCCAAGACTCTCCAGCAGTAAGAGCAAAATGTCCTGACCCAGCCCAGGCTGACCTTGGCCTCACTGTGTAGACCAGGTTGGCCTTAAACTTAAGGAGAGCCTCGGTGTCTGCCTCCCCGTGCTGGGCTTCCAGAGTGTGCCACCATGTCCAGCTGAGAATCACTGCTTTAGAATCTGTACCTGACCCGCTGGAAGCAGTCACAACAGTTTGCTCCTATAGCTAACCTGTTAGTCTTTAAATCTGTTGGCTTCTTGGTCCTTTGCCGACAATCTACAACTACTTTGACAACACAGAGGCACGTTGGGTAATTCTGACAAGGCTGTGGTTTGTCACTCCATTTACTTCCGGTCTTCTACAGAAACTTCAGTGACTCTGGATGGAGGCAGAATTTTTTTAATGTCATGCAATGGAGGATGAGCCTGAGGTGATGAGGAAGGAAGAGGACTATTCTGGAAATGTCTAGGACAGAGCAAACACTCTCGATACAGTAGCCCTACTCCTTATGGTATGAGCTTGGAGTTGTGGCTTTCAAACTGCCAGTTGTTCTAGGCAGGTGGGCCAGAGGAGGAGGGAGAGACAGGAAAACCTAACTGTGGCCAGTGCATCCACCCCAGCGCCAGTGCGGGTTCAGACAGCATGGGAAAGCATTTTGTGAGTGCTGTCCAGGAACAGGAACGAGGAGATGGCGAGTGACTGGAGAGAAGAAGGAAGCGGGTTCATAGGTTCACATCTGGGGGCCCAAGACACTAACAACTGGCCCTTTAGAATCAAAACAATGAGCCCGTGTCAGGAGAGCAGGAAGGCGGCCCTGGTGAAGCTTTTACCGGATAAGCTGGACTCTAGACCAATTCTCTCCAAATGACCCTGGCATCACCGTCTGTGGAGCAGACCAATTCTAGTCTGGGATCCACAGGACTGACATGTCCCCTGCTTCCTGTTCTCCCAGTCTAAGGCTTCTCTCTCCTGGAAGGTCCTCTACTAGGTCCATTAGGCACTGGGTCCGTGTTTGATTGGCATGACCCGCAAACAGCCATTCTTTCCGTAAGAGCACACGCCCAGTGCTGGGCCAGGCGGTCACAGTGTTTGAGCAAGAGTGAAAGTCGGCTGGGCAGTGGTGGCGCACGCCTTTAATCCCAGCACTCAGGAGGCAGAGGCAGGAGGATCTCTGTGAGTTCCAGGCCAGCCTTGTCTACAAAGTGAGTTCCAGGAAAGGCGCAAAACTACACAGAGAAACCCTGTCTCGAAAAACCAAAAAAAAAAAAAAAAAAAAAGAGTGAAAGTCAACCAGAGGAGCTCCCTGGTTTTACTCGGTGAAGTTGGAGGTGCTGTGAGGACACCTGAACACAGGAGATGTTGATAAGCACAAGGTAGCATGCACATGCAAAACTTTGTAAACTGTTGCTTCCCGGGGAACTCAGTGGGCACATTTCCCATTTAAGATAAGTGTGAAGCTTCATCAAAGGTAGATGTCTGTCATGGAACAGGCTCCCACTGATGAAGGAGAAATTGTAGGCTCAGTGGCATGCACCCCTCCTCAGTGACTCATCACACATAGTCACATACTTGCGCGTGCGCACGTGCATGCACAAACACACACACCCTTCCTGCTTTCCCATATGTGAGAATTTGCCCTGTGTTTCTCAGTGTTTGCCTTGTTTACCCCCTCTCAAAGTAGATCCAGACAAAACCTCTGTTTTGGTTCAGCCAGAACCTGAATGGGACATTAGGATCTCAGGACAGAACGACAGACAGGTTAAAAGACAGGATGAAACACTAGCAGAAGCAACTGGTTGGAGCAATTCAGCATGCAAGGTACAGATCTTAAAGTAGTGTCGCCAAGCTGGGCGTGGTGGCTCAAACCTGTGACCTCCCTTCCTTCCCCTCACTGTCAGGAAGCTCCTTGAAGACCTCATGCACAGGACCCTGAGCCTGTCATACTCGCCGCCAAAACCTGGCGACATGAAGGCCTTCACTGAAACCATGTGCACCATAGCTCTCCTCCTGCTGCAGCTGCTCAACCACAAGGTGTTTTATAGCAGGTTCCCGAAGCCAGCCCGTTTACATCAGGAATTATAGCTGATAGCCAAGAGTGACTTCCTGTGATACTATGTGGCAGAGCAAGCAAATTAATACCAGAGGTAATAAATGCCAGGCTTGAGCATGAAATATGTCCCCTACCATCCTGGGATTAAGAATTTTAAAATGAGGCTCCAATCACCCAGCATCACCCACACAGAGCCTACCACACTCTGCCCTGGGTTGTGGAAACCACCATAATAAATGCATATGCACATCTATATAACTTGTCCTTCTTTTCCTTCCTGCATGGAAATCAAACTTGAACCTAGAACCTTCTGCATGCTAGGCAAGTGCTCTGCCCCTGAGCGGCACCTCCGGCCCTATTCTCTCTCCTTCCTCATCATTCAGTCGGCAGACATATTCCTTAGTGTAGTCTACATATACATGCACAAAGCCTGAAAATGAGCAAGAGACAAAGCCAGTGACTTAGTGGAGCAGTTGAGCTGTTTGGTGGTGATCGAAGGTGATGCTGTCAGTGTTGAGAGTACAAGGCCATAGGACCAGATGGGAAGGCAACCTTAGAAGAGTGGTCACAAGGGCCCCTTCTGAGGAAGCAGC